>NW_010171357.1:12500-37541 GCF_000695765.1 Mesitornis unicolor
CAAGCCATAGGTCATAGGGCTGACAGTATTTGTTAACACAGTGTGCCTTACCATGTACAGAACTTTCTGGTAATAAATGTTTGGTTTATTTGCAGAGCTATTACAGTATGGAGGATATTGGGTAGCTGAAAAAAGGAGAACCATATGGTTTTAGATGGATACAAGTGACAGATTGTTTCAAGGAGCAAGGATATTTCAAGGAACTGTCTATTGTAGAATAAAGGCTTATTACACATCTACAAGTATATATGTGTAATGTACAAGTTACGTGCATATATGTGCAGTATACAACTATGATAAAAGCTATCTACTTTGGTTCCTTTTTTTATTTTGGATTCTTACAATTAAAGTTACTGCAGCTTATATTTATTATGGCACTCGAATCACTGTGTATGATCACACCATATATAAAGATTCTGGGTTTTTATCCATTTTAATCTTTTTTTGGAAACAAACAAACAAAACCCCACAAACACACACAAAAAAACAACCAAAAAACCAAACCAACCACAAAACCTCACACCTTCCCAAACTAAAAAACCAAAACAAAACCCAAAAACCAACAACCTGGATTCTTCTTTCTAGAAAGACAAAGGGTGAAGGAAGAAGAGAGGAACAAAGTATCATGTGGGTATTTTTATGTAAAATTCTGCTGAAACTTTTAAAAGGTGAGTAAGGGGTGGTACTGCTCCATTATGAAATATCACTTTAGTTTTGAAAGCAAACTTGATTTAATTTAGCATCTCCTCAAGCTACGTTTTGAGTTGAAATGGCTTCATGACATCTAGAGGAAGGCCCTAGTACAGGAAATATTTTCAAATCAGAACTTCTTAATAGCATTAAACATCAGCATCCCACTCTTATGAATGATAAATAGAACATTAAATTGGACAATTCTGATTACTGAAAGCATGTGGAAAATTTGTCATAGAGGATGGTCTGGTCTTTCAGGTTTCATGTGTTTCCTTTTTTGAAAGAACATTTCAAGTTATGTTACTGAAATGTACAATTACTAGAGAAATAGGAATAGGTAGGTAAATACTGATGCAATTCTTATGTATCCAGATAGCAGAAGGGTCGGCAAAAAAATCAAGTTACATTTAGTTCTCAATTAGGCCAGAACATGCAGTCCTTTCCTGTTTGAGAAAAGTAAGCAACTTGATTAGCAGTCACTTTGAAAAGTTAGTGTGCGTACAGGGAGCTGTGAATGTGAAGATGTAATGTAAAAACATAATTAATGAAAAATGTGCCTTTTAGCTAAAAATTAAAATAATTTCAAATGCTGGTTTTAGCAGTGCAAGTTGCCTTTAGTTTCAGTGGCATACACACTTGAGTAAGGGAATCAACATAAAAACTACATTTAATCATCTCTCTTTTCCTCTTGCTTCTCAAGGGAATTTCTCGTTTTCACTCAAAAAACCCCAAACCCATCTATCTCACAAGTTGATTAAAATTAACTTTTTTGGAACCTAAAAATAGCAAAGCAAATAATACTGTCTGGAATTAAATCAAGTAACCTTGATCAAACAATTAACTTATCCTCTATTAAATCAATATTTGCTGATGCTAATACTGGAGCTAGTTCCAGTAGTTGAAGTAACAGCCACTGATTTAGTGTCTTTATTAGCAATAATTAGACTGCTGTCTTTCCCCAGTGCTACTTCTCAAAGCTAGCACTTGGCTGATGTGTAGAAACTGGCCTAGACAATACCTACAGTACACGCTCTACAGGCTGTTAAAGCTTCTTTTGAAGACCGTGTCTGGTGGTGTGACTCCACAAGGGTTGAAGTGACTTCAGGTGTGTGGCCATAGCCCAGCTTAGATCAACTGTTGTGGAGCCACAGCTTCAGGCTATTTTAGGAAGACAATTTTTGATTATGTAAACTCTAACAAAAGCACTGCTGTTGCAGTATCAGTACATTCTCTTCGGAATTTTTCTCAACATACTACTCCAGTGGTGCTTTTGTGGCAGCTTCCGTTCACAAAAGGTTCACGTCACCCCAGTACCATTCTGTCCATCCTTAGCAGCACTTCTATCAGGGCACTTAACTGTGATAAATTAGGAATTAATTTGCTCTGGTGTGTTAATGTGACCATGAAGCTTTCTACTAGACCTTTATTTATTCTCTTTCCATTTGTATAATATATTCTTTGCTTCTTGGATCTCATTATGTTCTTTTGGCTGTTAAATTCTCTTTAAACAACCTTATGTAGGCTGATCTTACATTTATTTTTGTTTAGGGAAGGATTTTCTTTGGCATGCTCTCAGGTTTGCAGTAGCATCTCAGCCTTTGTTTTGGTCCTGAATTAGCTGATCAGAAATTACTTTGTTATTCTCCGGATCCTGAAAGATGTTTTGTTTCAGATCTAGCATTACATAATCCAACAGATACCTAATGAACATATGTAACAAAGTGAGAGATGCAACAGCAAAATTGTAGTAACAACAAGAAGTAAAGTTTGATAATGGGCTTGCAGTGTAAAAATTACTGTAGGACATCAGACTGGACTACCTTAATTCCTTTCTGACCTTCACAGTTGTTTACTCTTGAATCTATACTTTCTTAGCAAAGAGAATCTTGCTCCCAAGTATGGGTCCATTATTAGGATTAAAAGATGTATTATTTTTCCTTTGAAAGATAGGCCATAAAGAAAATATAATGTAAATTATGGAGCTGTTACTTTTTTCTGTAACCCCCAAACCAGCATTAAGGTGAATGAAGAAAATACTCAAAGGAACACAAGACTATGAGGCTACTGTGTGATTTGGGAATTTTACTTTTCATTATTTTGTACAAAACTAGTATGGGAAATAATGCATTTAATGGCCTGAAATGCAATGATCAGGGAAAAAAAATGTTCTGGGATCACAGTTTATGAACATGAAAGTGCTGTTTCTTTTCATTTACATGTGGTAACTTTTTTCAAAGTTACTGCTAAATAGGATGTCTGTCATTATTCATCTAATAATCCAAGTGCAGTGGTGGTATTAGGTAGTGAATGAGGAAAGACCGCATGATTGTACCAGCCAATACATGTTACTTGCAAAGCTATCAGAACCTCAGTGATGTTGAGAAACACTGGCAAATGCTGATCTAAAAGCTGATTATAATAATGTTGTCTTTGCAGACATGTTAATATTGTTTGGGTTTGCTACCTATGACATGAGGACTTTTCTGAAATAGCTGTCTTCTCTGTATTACTGTCTTTATTAGTGGTCATCTAGTTCTACAAGGCAGGTTAACTCTTTCTGTTATGTATTTGAAATCAAGTACCAATATATAACTTTTTTAGGATATTCTGTATGGATAAAACCATACAGAATCTTAAAAATTTTTTTAAATTTAAATTATTCTCATAAGAATCATTATACATTATAGCTAAATTCAGCATTTCCTAGGTGCAGTTTTTTGCAGTGGTTAATAGCCTTTTTTCATGAAACTGTATTATCTTATAGTGCTGCACCTTTCCAGTGGGAAGTTGTAATCAGTGGTGTAAATTTTTACTGTAATAGAACCAGATTGACACAATCACTTGGTTTAATTGCAGATTGGCAAAAGAAAAAGTTATGTATGAAAAAGAAGCAAAACAGCAAGAAGAAAAGATTGAAAAAATGAAAGCTGAAGCATGTGATGATTATGGAATTAAGAAGCAGGTAAACTATCCTAGAACTTGTTTTACAAAATCCTTCTTTATTTGCATTTAATCACAGTCACACTTAAATAAAAGACTCTCCTGAACCTTTTCCAGACTTCTGTTTTATAAATACTGTATTAAATTTCTGTCAATTATAAAAGCCTAGGAGTGTGTAGTGTAGTCACTGGCTAGCAAGGTGTGTGCTGTAGTTTCATCTGCTCAAGAGTATGGTTTAGTGTCATTATTACAATACAATTACATTTTACTTGGAAGATTACCCCAAAAGGACAGTGGTGTCTGACAGTTGGTATATGCCCTTCTGGAAGGAGAAGGAGGGTCAAGTTTCCTTGTCACCGAGAAAAGGCTTGGGTTTGGGAGATTTGTGTTTATTCTTTATTGAAGTTTGGCATATCTGTGTTTAACTGCAACTTTTATATTCTTTCAGCTAGATACATTAACTTATATGTATTTTCCCTGAGCATTTCCCAGATGTTTTCTCTTAAATCTTCACAGAAACGGACACTGTAAATAAAAATTATTTTCACTTGTTTCAGTAGTCTGGTGGCATCATGCTGTAAAACCTACTGTTCTCCCATCTTAATTTTTTAACAATGGGAGAAGACGTTAAACAGAACTATATTTAAAAAAAAGAGAAAAACGAAAGTAAGATAGGAGAAAGCCCTTTTAGAGCAAGCTAAAACAACTTTTTAATTAAGTTCAGATTTCAGTTTGTGTGTGTATGTCCTGCCTTTCTCTCATTATGCCATGGGAAAGAACTACAAATAAAGAATTTGTGTACAAATGAAGAACTGTATTTCTAGACCTGAGCTGTGTCTGCCTCACCACTGAGACTGCAAAGTCCTACAAAATAGTAGTCTTTCTGAAGATCTGCTGGTGCTAACAAGAATTAATGAATGCAATTCCCATTTTTAGTGTCCCCCATTCATCAGATTATTTGACTGCACCATGGTATTTCCGCAGTGACCTGCAGAATATCATGAAAGTCAAAAACAGTGGAGGCTCTGAACTTCTGCTGTGAAATGAAATGTTACACACTACTGGAAGGTATTCTCGAAGACCAATGAGAAAAGCCTTCACGGAGAACAGTCTTGATTAATTCAGAAATTGCCTGATCTGCTTTGAAAGCAATCAGTTTCTCCAATTACATCTTCATTGGTCTTTTAGTGCACTTTGCATTCTGGAAGTTGTTAATATTTTAGGTTATGAAGAATTTGGAGGCTCAGAAGGAATACACACACTTTCTATAGGATCAAATCTATTGCTCTAAAGAAAATTGTATAGTACCAGAAGAGTTTGCTAAAAAACTTATTTTGGATAGAGTTAATACTTTGAGAAGTTCTTCAGGAAAAATGTTTACAGTTACACACTTTAATAATTGCTTTTAGTTAATAATTCCTATGGTTGTAGTCTTTTATTTCAATAATGAAATGTAACATTTGGTGGCTGGGAATTAATCATTTAAGACTAAGAAAATAATTATTATTTCAGCTGAGGTGTTGGCTAAATTGGGTATGTATATACAAATCAATCCAGAGTTGAGGGGGGGATGCTTAAAAGCATTGCTTACCTCTTAATGTACTACTATTCCCATTTAGCTTTCTAGTTACAACTCTGCAGTAGAACAGTTTAACAGTACAGAAGTGACTACAGGAAATTGTATTTTAAAACTAAGAATGTAATTCCTACACTGTATGTAGACTTCGGGGTGTGTTCGGTCTATAAGGAGGGATCAGTCCCCTTGTAGAACAACAGTTAAAGAGTTTGAGTATTTTTCTCCTAACTCCATGTACTGTGGGGCAGCTTATGGTTCCTGTGAACTCAAGCCATCTTGAGCTGAGGCAGTGACCAACTAGGGTAGCTGGCAGTTGAGTTCTTATAGCACCCAGGACTACAGCTTACAGATCCTAGATTTATCTGCCTTCCCAGATTGTTTATTGAGTGGTATATATAAAATATATTACTGCTTTTCATATAATCTACCAGCTTTACAGTACACAACTATTTAGGGATGCTGGCCCAAGGAAGTCATACTTGGATATTCTCACTCCTGTAGGTGTTCCTTATAGAATGAGTTTCTTCTACAGGAAGCAGAAGGAATAATCTCATGTGGTCTATGGCACACCTCATTCCATGGAAGTTACAAACCTTTATTTATTCATTCACTGCTGAGAGTGTAATATGCGGAGGTTTTAGTCCTATTTTTAATACAGTCCAACACTGAATTTTTAAAAGTTGTAATAGCAGTGAGAACTAGAACTTGGGGTGCTTAACTTTTTTTTTTTAACATTTGTCACCCATCTTTGCTTCATTACACAGGTTTTGCTCTAGATTCTCTGAAAGAAAATTAGAAACAGTTTTTAAACCCTTTATCTCAAAAATTACTTGAACTAAGAACTTAAGTATATGACACACAAAACTTGCTAATAATGTCTTACTACATAAAACCTTCCTGAATGTGTGAATACATTCTTAGCTATGGGTTATCTTTCCTTTTACAATGACCCTTCAGTATAGCAGCATTAATACTGAAAGGAGAATACATCAGAATGACAGAATGAAGTAAGCCATTTAAAGGGAACACCTTCTGTTGCAGGTTATCCTGAATGCAGAAGACATATTTAAATATTTAACAGATTTTAATTTCTATATAGATTTAGCATTACTGAACAAATCTGCATCTCTTTTATTCTCAGTGGTTGGATTTCAGTTCCAGAAATGTTCCATGAAATAAATGTTCTCTTGTTTAAATCTGAAGTTGTTTCCTGTAGGAGGAGGCAGGATGTTCAGATTCAGTGGGGTGCCAGTTTAGTAATTTTGTTCAAAGAGCATGGTGAGAATAATCTTTCTCCTAAAATGAAGCGCAAGGAGAAGTAATAACTTTTTATGCATGATAAGCATCAAAAATATGAACCTGCTGGTCTTTGCTTTTCATTTTTCTTTACCTTTGTCTTTCAGTCAGAGCCTCCTGCAGTGTGCACACAATGTGATCAATAACTCAATAACTTTTTTCATGCAGTAATTATCTCTATGTGGTATTACCTGAACACTGTTTTTCTTTATTACCCAAAAGATGCAGGAGATATTTATATAACCAGCTGATCCCATTTTGGATGAAGCTGCTTGAAGACAGCAGGAGAAAGTTAGCAAGGAGAAAGTTTGTTTTAAATAGCCTTTTTAACAAATGCTGTATGGAAAGCTTATCAGGTAGTACTTTTTTTCCTAAGGGAAAAATTATTCTAAATACTCTCTTGCACTTCATAGTTTATACTTAAGTAAGCACAAAGTAAGCTAACAAGAGTTTTAAGCAATTATGCTAAGTGTTGTCTTTTAATAAAGAAACTTATTCAGAAAGTACATACAACTGTTCCGAAGTTCCTAGATAATGACTGGACTACGGATTTTTCAGAGTAAAGACTTACCTTAAAAATTGTTCCTATGTGGAATACATTTTCATTTTACTGGCTTCTAATTCTTACAGATTGAGATCTTACAAGAGTCACGAATGATGATTCCAGACTGCCAGCGCAGATTAGAAGTTGCACATGCAGATCTTACTCAACTACTAGTAAGTATAGCACCATAACCCACTGATCAAGAAATGCTGCTGTTCCTTGATGAACTTGGATAAACACGCTTGTCTGCAGTGCAGTTGAAATATAATAGAACTGGATTGAAGAATTACATTTTCTAAGTCCCAAGGCTAGCATCCTATAACATACCAATACTTCATTTCAGGTAACTGCCTTTGCAGGCTTAGTCTTCAGTCTATGAAGACTGTGTGTGTTAGAGTATTAGAAGCTGTCTTTAACAGAATGTGCACTCAATACACACCTGAACTGCTAGAATGGACTCTGAATTCCTGTGCTAGGTCACAGAATGTTAGGAGTTGGAAAGGACCTCTGAAGATCACCCAGTCAAATCCCCTTGCCAGAGCAGGATCACCTAGACTGGGTCTCACAGGAACACATCCAGGCAGGTTTTGAATGTCTCCAGAGAAGAAGAATCCACAAGCTCTCTGGGCAGCCTGTTCCAGTGCTCACAGTACGGTTACATGATCAGAAAAAGTAGTTCACCCACTTCAGGTAGTTTTCTAGATAGTGTACATGTATATAATATGCTTGTAGTGAACTGAAATAAGCAAAGTATTTTCATTACTATGTTTATTATGGTATGGACAAGAAACAAGACAGCTGAATCCTTGCTGAGTACTGCTTTATATTTTATTAATCAGGTAAGCACTAGTGCCACATTTTAAGATACAGATACCTGCAGAAATAAATATTATCTTGTACAAATAGATTAACTGAAACTATACTAAGTGTGAAGATAATCATGCCTATTCTAAAAGCTACCTTCTCATCAAGAATTAAGCTACACATTACCACTGTGAGGCTAAAAATACATACCCTAAATTAAGCCCCAGACACATTTGATGGCTACGATGCAAATCTCTTCTCAAAGGAAAACTCAAGGTGTTTTATCTTCAGGTAGTATGCCTCTACTCTTTTCCAAAATAGATACTCACCTGGCACTAAAAGTACCTGGCAGGACTTAAGGTTCATTTGTCATTCAGCTAGTTACTTAATAGTTAGCTGGTCCAGATTTCAGTGGCATGCAGATGTGGTGCTATTGATCCATATAGTGTGCTGTACAAACTTGAAACAAGGAATAGGTAAAGATACTACTGTTTTTAAGAATTCGGTTGTTTACAAGAATTGCCTTCTGTGCTTAGCTCACCTTCAGTGCTTACCTCTTAAAGTACTGGAAAACTGGAATAAGGTCTCCATGGAGCCTTCTCTTCGCTAGGCTGAACAACCTCATCTCTCTCAGCCTGTCCTTATAGGAGAGATGTTCCATCCCTCTGAGCATTTTTGTGGCCTCCTCTGGTCCCACTCCAATGGGTCCATGTCTGTCTTGTTCTGAAGACTCCAGAGCTGAATGCAGTACTCTAGGTGGGGTCTCATCAGAGTGGAGAAGAGGGTCAGAATCACCTCCTTCAACCTGCTGGCCATGTGTTTTTTTGCAGCCCAGGATATGTTTGGCTTTTTGTGCTGTGAGCACACATTACTGGCTCATGTCTAGTTTTTCATTCACCAGTACTCCCAAATACTTCCTTGCAGGGCTGCTTTCAACCCCTTCATCCCCCAGCCTGTCAGTACAGTTCCCCAACCCATGTGCAGGACCTTCTAGTTGGCCTTGTTGAACCTCATGAGGTTCACATGGTCCCACTTCACCAGCTTGTCCAGGTCCCTCAGGCATGTCAATCATACCACTCAACTTGGTGTCACCTGCAAACTTGCTGCAGGTGTTTGTGATCCCACTGTCAATCTGTCACTGATGAAGATACTAAACAGTACTGGTCCCAGTATGGACCCCAGAGGGACACCACTCATCACTAATCTCCATCCAGACAATGAGCCATTGACCACTACCCTCTGGATGTGATCATCCAACCATTTCCTTATCCACTGAACAGTCCATCTGTCAAATCTCTCTCCAGTTCAGAGAAGGATGTTGTGGGGGACTGTTTCAAAGGCATTACAGAAGTCCAGACGGGTGACATCCATTGCTCTTCCATTATCCACTGATAATAGTCACTCCATTGTAGAAAGCCACTAGGTTGGTCAGGCAGGACTTGCCCTTGGTGAAGCTATGCTGGCTGTGTTGAATCATCTCTCTGTTCTCTGTGTGCCTTAATATAGCTTCTAGGAGGATCTCTTCCCTGATGTTCCCAGACACAGAGGTGAGGCTGACAGGTCAGTAGTTCCCAGGCTCCTCCTTTCTACTCTTTTTAAAAATGGGTGCAGTGATTCTCTTTTTCCAGTCACCAGGGACTTCACCTGACTGCCATGACTTTTCAAATATCAGGGAAGATGGCTTGGAAACTACACAGTGGCTTGGCAACTACATCAGCCAGCTCCCTCAGGATGCTGGGATGCATCTTGTCAGGTCCCATAGACTTATGTATGTTCAGGTTCCTCAGGTGGTCTCAAACCTGATTTTCTTTTGCAGTGGGGGGGAACTTTGCTCTCCCAGTCCCTGTCTTGCAGTCTATCCACAAGAGGTATGAGAAAACAGGTTGCAAATAAAGACTGAGGCAAAAAAGTTGTTACAATGTTACTCATCTGTTGTTACCAGGTTTTTTCCATAGTTACCTTAAGTTTTATCCAATGTCAGTTATTTTCAAAGTACTCAGAAATTTTGTTTTTGATTCTAGGAAAATGAAAAAGAATTGGAAGAAGCCGAAGAGTATAAAGAAGCACGTTCCATACTGGAGTCAGTGAAGCTGGAAGCCTAGAAGTTTTTCAGTTCTCTCTTTATATGCATCAGCACTGGGTCCATTCCACAGTTTCATTTGACTACGGCTCTATTACTATTGTTGACTTGCTAAGTTTCCCATTATGCAAACTGGCCTTTCTCTAACTGCAAAATGCATCAAATAATGGATGTTCTGACACATCTGTGTGTTCTATGTTCAGGCAAAACAGAAACATTTCCAGTTCACCTTGATTACAAAAAGGAAAAATAAAGCTGATTTAACGTAAGCATAACAGTGTGATATCTAATGTACAGAACTTAATCTGAACAATCCAGGCTAAGAAACAAAGTTTAGCTATGTAAGGAATATGAGGGACCAATATTTTAGAATTAAATAGAATCATAAAATAGTTTGGGTTGGAAGGGACCATAAAGATTATTTTAGTTCCAACCTCCCTGTTATGTGTTGGTGTGATGAAGCACCTTATATGCTTCACTAGATAAAACACTGGCCCAAAGAGTTGTGGTGAATGGAGTTAAATCCAGTGTTCCCCAGGGCTCCAGTACTCCTATTTTAATATATTTATCAATTACATGAATAAGGGAATCAAGTGCTCCCTAAGTTTGCAGATGACACTAAGTTGGGAGGGAGTGTTGATCTGCCTGAGGGTAGGAAGGCTCTGCAGTGGGACCTGGACAGGCTGGATCAATGGGCCAAGGCCAATTGCATGAGGTTCTGCAAGACCAAGTGCTGGATCGTGCACTTGGGTCACACCACCACCATACAGTGCTACAGGCCTGGGGATGAGTAGCTGGAGAGCTGCCCAGAGAAGAAGGACCTGGGGGTGTTGATTAACAATCAGCTGAATACAAGCCAGCACTGTGCATGCTTGCTTGCATCAAGAGTAGTGTGGCCAGCAGGATCAGGGGAGTGATCCTTCCCCTGTACTTGGCACCAGTGAGGCTGCACCTCAAATACTGCATGCAGTTTTTGGCCCCTCACTACAAAAAGGACACTGAGATACCCAAGTATGTCCAGAGAAGGTTAACAAAGCTGGTGAAGGGTTTAGAGCACAAGTCTTATAAGAAGCAGCTGAGGGAGCTAGGGTGGTTTAGTCTAGAGAAGAGGAGGCTGAGGGGAGACCTTATCACTCTCTACAACTACCTGAAAGGAGTGGGTAGCGAGGTGGGGGTCAGTCTCTTCTCCCTGGTAGCTAGTGATAAGACAAGGAGTAACAGCCTCAAGTTGCACCAGGGGAGGTTTAGGTTGGATATTAGGAGGAATTTCTCTACTGTAAGAGTTGTCAAGCACTGGAACATGCTGCCCAGGAAGGTGGTTGAGTCACTATCTCTGGAGGTGTTTAAAAGATAAGCAGATGTTGTGTTTGGAGACATAGTCTAATGGTAGACTTAGGGCTGGTTCAGTGGCTGGAGTCAATGATCTTAAAGGTCTTTTCCAACAAAAAACATTTTGTGATTCTATGATCTGAAATAATTTCAAGCCTTTGTAGCATAACAATCTGTACTGAAAGAAGAGATGGACTAATCAACACTTCAAAGTCACCCGTGTTTTTTCTATAATGCAGTTTATCTGTAATTTTATCAAGTATGTATTCCTTGTTTATCTTTGAGACCAAGACAAAATTAAGAGTTGATTCCAAATCTTTCTCAGTTTGCCTGGGTTTGATTCATAGACCCCAATTCACACCATTACCATTGATCAAAATTCTGTTACTTTTTCAGGAAACAGAATTTAGCAGCTGACTAGTAACATTGTCAATTGCATATGCTGGTAAAAGTTCTGGACTGAACGCTTTTCCTGAAAGCACCTCAGCCAAAGTGAGGCTTTTTTGAACAAAGCTCAAACCCCAGAAGATGAAAAAGAACTAATGGGTAACAATGCTTAATCTACCTAGGTGATCATTAAAACATTATGTACAAAAGCTATGGTTCTTTCAGAATAGCTTCTCTAAACAGCAAAACAGTAAGCTCTGCTGATGAACAAGAAAGCTTTTTACATTAGTTTTTCTAGTTTGAAAGTGCTCTATCATGTTCCTTAGAGGCAATACAAAGCACAGCGTACCTTTTGTGTGGTGCTATATTGAATACTTCTAATAAAATTTTTTATTTTGCCTGAGTTTGGCTAAACTGCAGTTTTAGTACCTCTATTTCTGTACCTTAAGCACATTGAGAGTTGTAAGTCTACTTCTCTGTTACTCTTAAGCACTGCTTTGACAGATTATCAACACCACAAGATTTCTGACTAACTGCAGAATGACCTACTTTTAAAGTGACTAAGAGGTGAAACCTTTTGTGACTCTGCTATGGTTTTGTCAGAGTACATGCACACCTTCTTACCAGCTCTGTGTCCTTGTAACCACCAGACAGACACTGTACAGTTCACAGCACAAATGAACTGCTATTGAGGAGAAAATCTGTCTTTGAATACTTGTTTCAGCCAGCTTCTTCTATGAACCTTCACCAGGAAAGGTACCTGCAGTGGACAAAGCAGATCACATCTCTTAGCTGACAAGCTGCAGACAGTATACCAGTTGATTGTGCTTGTAGCCATTGAGTGGAGCATGGTGAATAAATGCAGAGCTGAAAAGGAGGTATGGGGAGGTGTCGAGTCTGCTGAGTAAAGCATAATTTAAAATAAAAATCACTCTTCTTCAGAAGAAGAATACACACTTTTGGAAAACACACAGGAAAATGATGTGCAGCTGCTGAACACCACAAGAAATGCAGGTCAACATAAAAGCTAAATAGAGACATGACCTATAGTGGCTGAAGGAAAGTAGCACTATGATATGGCTTAAGTTGGCATTTAAAGTTGCCACACAGGACTGAGTACCTACCGTATAAACCAAACCCTAGGGAAAAGTTTCTTCGTGCAATAGTTTCTAGAGTAGAGTGGTTACTCATGTTTGCCTAGTACTCCTCTGTCCAGGCTACCTTCTAGCTTCTTCCAACTGCATCATAATCCAAGATGATACTCTCCCCTACTCCATTTCTTCTTCCCTCTTGATTTCTTCTTCCCTTTTACTAAGTTCTGCAGAAGACTGAGCATGTTC
This sequence comes from Mesitornis unicolor, assembly GCF_000695765.1. NCBI lineage: Eukaryota > Metazoa > Chordata > Aves > Mesitornithiformes > Mesitornithidae > Mesitornis > Mesitornis unicolor. The sequence goes on from NW_010171357.1 coordinate 25,490, forward strand.
TGTTGTACAGAAAATAGCCAGCCTCACTGATGAAAATCAAGTTATGTTCATACCTGAGAGTACTTGTTCTGTGTCCAGATGCCTCTAGAAGTGTCTAGCTTCTGAGAGGACAGCAGCATAGTACCTGTAAAAACTATACCAAGAAATTGTGACAAGGCAATAAGAACAAAAGGCTGGCCCCCGAAGGGTGGATTGGCAAAGCCATGCAGATAATGCTACTCATGCTAGTAGAACAGTTGATCCAGTGATGTATTATGGTAGACTGCGTTTTTCCAACAGTGCCCTGAGTGCCTAGATGCAGATTATTCAAAAATACTATTTTTGCTGACAAAATATTTGTCATTTAGACTGGATCCAAGTTCCATAGCAAAATAAAATGCAGAAAATTAAGCATAAGCAGTAGTATTGTTACTACCCTCTCAGATCCCAAACTCAAAAGGTAGTAGCAGAGGATGTAATACCATGTTATTTCTAATTTTAAAGTTATCTACTGTTCTTGGAGATACATTGTCTGCATTAGCAGACTGTCCCAGAAAAGAAAAATCCTGTGGGCAACATTTTTTACCTCCATCCTCTTTGAACCTTGTCACTAGCTTTTAATAATGCCTTTCCAAGTCCACCCAAGATTTACAAGCTGTAATTACCATTTTATATGATGATACATGTTAATTTGTCATGAATGCACTCTTACCATGAATGCATTTTTTATACCCTGGATAGAGGTACTATCCTTTCAATTATAACTCTCTTGCTGGCAGAATATATTTAAGAAGTTTCTCAATTACTTGCCAGTTGAACAAAGCATTTGCTTTACCAAGAGGTCATAGAACAGTAGTAGTCCATGTTACACCCTGACTGAAGAAACAAAACAGGTGATCTGAGAAGAAAAAAGTAGACTGAAGATAACAATTTGGAAGTTAAGTTAACAAATAAGTTCTGTGCCCGTTGCTCTGATCACGTTTGCTAGCTACTACCTGCTTTTAAGTTTTAGCTTTGCACAGTTAAGATTCCTGCCCTTTGATTACGAAGATGTGCTGCATCTAAAATACAACTACAGAACAGACTTGGTACCTTCACCTGGAAACTGCTATTTCTTAAATCCTTACTAATACTGGACAATTAAAACTGAAAGTAGAGTCAAAACTCTGTCCTCTAATTTAAACTCCTTCTTTCACTTGAAAAACTTCCACAAGACTTGGGTAATTTCTTATAACTGGCTAATTTACATGACAGTTGCTTTTGTTATGTTACTAAAAATGTTTTAAATAATACAAAGAATTTTCTTACCAGCAATAATGTCCCAAGGATTCTTTGAAGGTAAGTTTCTTATATTCATAAAAGTAACCATGATTCTAAAACCATTTTTTTGACAGGTGTCTAGTATAACACATCTCAAAATAGTCTTAATGAAAAGCAAACCTTGCAATATATTAGCACCATCTTTTGGGTTGTTATTTTATGGTGTTTATGTTCTGGGAGCAAGATTCAGGAAAATAATTTTCTTCTACAGATTGTAGTTGAATACTTAAGAAGGGGGTGCAAGAAACATCCACACTTCAGCATGAATGACAGGAAGTACACCATTAAGGAGCAAATTCCTTCCTCACCCCTATTCTTCCAGCTGTAATTGCAGTAACTAAGATGCATCTCTCTCTGACTGGGATTTGCAACCTTGAACCTCTGCTTAGAGCCCAATGGCTACATCAGTTACTTCTTCCAAAGCACAAGCAGAAGAAACAGCTGCCACTCCATCCTTCTACACTTTTATTTAGTCAAACAGGTACCACTTCCTTGAAATTTAGAAATCTGTTCTTATAATTGGCCACACTATACTAGAGACCAACCAACAACGCAAATAAGACAACTGAAATTTTACACTTAAAAAAATATTTGGAATTACTTCAGTATAGGGAGCAGGGGAAAGCAGAGTCTGGTCTAAAAGCACTTCCACAAGGAGGATCACTATGTACAGGCCATTCTTGGCCATGGCTTACTAGCATGAAAGAGACTGAATAACTTTTTTTTCCCAATAAAAATACTGCTTATTGAGTTCAGTTAGCTGAATTTCACTAAGATCACACAGCATAGGTTAAAAGGAGATTTATCCACTGAAAACAGCTTCAGAAGGGACAGAGCATGTCATGTATTGCATCCAAGACTTAACATCTAACAGAGTAAGACTATCCTGTAGGCACATAGCTACAAAAAAGGTCTACAGGGTACATCTTCAGGCTTCAACATCCTTTAACAGGAGGGAGGAGCTAACTGTACATAGATATTTTGGGTTAAATCCACAGAAAGGATAAAGGTGATACAGCACATCCCGTTTAGAAACCCTGCTAAACACCTGAGGTAGGAAAAGAGGGCTGACTGCAGAGTGCAGAGCCAATCAACACAGTGCCACTGCAACCAAGAGCAACCATTTAATAAATGGCTAATGATCATGGATCTGCAGAATATAACGTACCCTGTGCTACAAACTCTTGCGCCATGCTCTGTCATATTTTGACTTTCAGGCAAGGGAAAATCGTGGCCTTTCAGAATGGCATTCACAAAGAGCAATAAACTAAGCAAGAATTTTCTAGCTAGCAGAAAATGTAAAGGTTAGGAGCAGAAAAAGAAAGGCTTTATCTGCCAGCTAGACATAATTTTAGGTCCCTTCTGCTAAACCTAAACCTTAAATACAGATCTGCCACTTAAAATAAAAACAAACAACAAAACAAAACCAAACCACAGTCAGCATTTCTGAAACAGATGTACGGGTTTTATTGAATTACATGCAAAACATTATCCTAGCTCAAAAGAACCTCCTTCATATTAGTAAGGCTTCATCTAGAACCATTATCATAGGTAGAAGCTACAACTAAAGGAATGAAGAAATAAAAAAGATTCAGAGCAAAACAGTGAAAACTACCAAAAGGACTGAAAAATGGTCTCTAAGTAACAAACCCAGATGGTTTAACCTGGAGAATACTGAGGGCGGTATAGAGGTAAGGAACAGAATCATAAAATCACTTAGGTTGGAAAAGACCTCTGAGATCATAGACTCCAACCATTAACCTGGCACTGCCAAATTGACCGCTAAATCATGTCCTTAAGTGCCACATCTAAGCATCTTTTAAATACCTCCAGGGACAGTGACTCCACCACTCTCTGGGCAGCCTGTCCAATGCTGGATTTCAGTGAAAAAAAATTTCCTAATATCCAATCTAACCTTCCCTGGCACAACTTCAGGCCATTTCCTCTTGCCTTATCACCTATTACTTGGCAGAAGTACCCACCTTGCTACAATTTCCTTTCAGGTAGTTGCAGAGTGATAAGGTCACCCCTCAGCCTCCTTTTCTCCAGGAGAAACAACCCCAACAATTAACTTTTGCTTGGCAGAAAAAGTAAGATGCAGTGAGCTTCAGTTACAGTGAGAAAAACAAGAATGGAAAGGTTCTTCCGTCAGAAAACAACTAAGACAAATGAAGCTCTTGAACAGTCTGCCCAGGGAGGCTGTCAGAGATGCATTCCTAGGGGTCTTCTCTTGACTAGGCAGCTGCCACACCTGACACAGGGACAGCTGATCCTGCCTCATACTTACATATTAGGGAAAAACATCTGAAAGTGGATGGAGCAACCATCCTTCCCTCGGCAGCACTCATTCCTTTACGCTCACCCACTAGCACAGAAATGTAAAAGGCAAGATTTGTGACACAGCTGAAGTGAACTACTGTGAATACAGTGAAGAAGTGATCCTGAGAGCTGCCTCAAGGAGAAGCTTTCAGTGATGCATACCAGTTCTTTAAGACCATGCACTGCACATTACAATGCAGTGGATTCACAGAAGCTGAGAATGGTCCTCCTGAACAAAAGGACTAGATTAATCATGATGAAGTAATTTTGTCTGGCTTCCAACTTTTTATTCATATCTCTGAACACTTACCACTAAACTAAGGCAATGCCAAAAACACCTTAAATTCCCACTTGTCAGCAGTGTTTATTTTGTGCACAAGCAACCCATTCAAGCAAAGATAAGAGGCCAGAAATTTGGACTGAAGCTGAAAATTGAAGGATGGACCTTGCAAGGCACCAGAAGTGAACTGTGGGGCCTGCTGGAAGCAAACAGGAGGGAAGCGGCATATTCAGTTGAAAGTCTCACCCTTAGTACAGACTCAGAGCAGGACAAACTTGAGGGAAAGAAGTAGAAAACATGTGGCCTATCCATCTTAACAGCCCTCCTCCCACCTGGTCTCTGAGAGCACCCATTCTTTATAAGGACACCACAAACAGAAAACACAAAGCATAACAACTTACGAGGTTCGCTTCCATGTGCAATCTCAGCTATGTAACATCACTGGAGCTCACTGAAGTCCAAAATCTAGAACCACTCAGCATAAACATTACCTTTAAAAGGAAGAAGAAAAACTTCAACTTTAGAACAATTTTGTTTCCTCATTGTTCTCGAGTTTCTGTAGCTGTTACATTAGATGGAAGGAAACCCACCGACCCACAGGAAGAGCCTCAATTAGTAAGGTTAACAGAAGCTGAACAGGTTGAAATTGGAAAAATGAGCACATTTATGTATCAATTACTACTTGCTCCTGATTTCAACAAAAAGAAATAAAATTTTCTCATCCTTCCTAACAATCCACAGGCCTCCTCCTGCCCCAGCATAATTAGTGCTAAATTTCACCACAGCTCTCCATAAGCAATCAAAAAGGCTACCTAATTAAAAAAGTAATTAGTTTACACAGATCTGAGTGGGTAGATTAGTTTATGAAAATAAAATGAAATTCCACTGGATGCTTTTAGTGACTTGGCTTCCTGCTGTTTTACAGCTTCTACACATTTCCGAGAGAGTAGGATAAAATAATAAAAAAATACTCTATTTGCAGATGAAGATGGCATCTCTCAAAATCAACTGATCAGCTATGTCAATTTTATAATTTGTCCTCTGTTTTCAACACAGAAGACAAACTTCACATTTTGCATAATGCCCTCCCAAAAGGACTAAAGTGTTATGTTTCAGTCTCTTGGGTCATTTACACAATACCTACCACCATGTCCTCTAGGTGCCAAGCTGAACCAATGATGACCCTGGAAAAGGAAGGCTATCATGCAGCGCATCACAGAATTTGTAAGAAGCCACAACAGCTCTTGATACTAGATCAAGACTAAGTGGAAACACGCTGGGCAGGAATGACGTTTTCTCAGGGTGAGGATCAACCTTCATACTCCTATGTGCCAACTCCTACAGTTTCCCTCAAAGACTCGAGTCAAACTTGACTGCATCATTGTGGCAGCACCAGGGAGCTGTGTTCTCACTCTCTTGAGCTGGGGGACAGGTAAGGGACACAAAAGCCAATAGAAAAGTGTGGAAACGAGTCTAACAGCATTCCCTGACAAGAACGAGGAAGCTCTGCCAAGGAAATCAGTGATTTCAGAAACTTACTCTCTCAAAGGCTTTATCATGGACAATAGCTATGGGTGGACTTTTTATCTTGAATGCATCAAATACCATTTGTCACCTTCAAAAAAAATTGCAATAAACACTCTTAACAGCACAAGAGAGCAAGCTGCCTTCTAAACAGTGTGGGGAGGGGGAAAAAAAACCAACCACCACCACCAAAAACCAAAACCTAAATTGTTACTCTTAGTTGAGCAAATTAAACAGCTGTAAACTTAAGTTTTATACTCCTTTAAATTAAGAAGGTATACATGCAACTGAAGTTTTTAATGGTCATATCGAAAAAGATACAGCTATCTATAATGAATTCTTTAACTGATTTGTTTTTAAAGAATTCAGAGACCAACCCTCATTATGTTTGCCTTTGCTGCTTTTGGAGTGCTACCCCCTGATTTAAGGATTATTGACTAAACTGAAAATTTCTGGCTAATATGGACTCACGAGAACCCACATTGAAGACATCTGAAATTTCACATGTACCCTCAGGCACAGTAGATGGGCCTAAGTGGGCGGGGAAAAGCAGCTTTTGGAGTTACCAAAGTGAAGCAAACAAACTTGATTATTTAGTCAAACCAATTTATATCAGTAACTCTGAACATTACTTACACACTGTTCAGCAGCCTACATAAAGTGAGATGGTGAACCTAGTCCATTTCTGAGTATTACTGAGTTTTTAGAGAGACAGCATCCAGAAAGTCATCACATTAGGTCCTCACTGTGCTGAGGGCTGTACAGATAAAGAACAATAATCCAAGTGAGTTTTTGGTTCCAAGGATCATGTGATCACATGAATGAGACATGCAAAGACTTCATAAAAGAGAGGTAACCAAGAGTCTCAGCCAGAAGGAAACGATAGTGGCCACATCACCTGGCTACTACTGGAATTCAGTTTCTTTACACACAGAGGCAGAGCTGAGACTGCATTAAGCTGGAAGGAGGACCAGTGTTCTCACCTGGTTTTGAACTTAAGACACTGTGTAACATCTACGTGCAAAAAAAGCTGTGGAAAAAAAAGAAGTTTGCAGTCTTAGAATAATACAGAATAGCTAGGAGAAAAAAGCTGACAACTAAAATCCTGTAATATCATCTGGCAATCACAGAATGGTTTGGGTTGGAAGGGAACCTTAAAGATCATCCAGTCCAACCCCCCTGCCATGGGCAGGGACACCTCCCACCAGACCAAGTTGCTAACCAGACCAATTGGCTAAAAGCCCTGTCCACCCTGGCCTCGAACACTTTCCAGGGGCCATCCACAACTTCCCTGGGCAATCCATGCCAGTGTCTCACCACCCTCACAGTAAAGAATTTCTTCCTAATATCTAGTCTACTCTCTTCCAGTTTAAAGCTATTCCTCCTTGTCCTATCACTACCTGCCCTTGTAAAAAGTCCCTCCCCGGCTTTCCTGTAGGACCCCTTCAGGTACTGGAAGGCCACAATAAGGTCCCCCAGGAGTCCTCTCTTCTCCAGGCTGAACAGCCCCTACTCTCTCAGCCGGTCCTCACAGGGGAGGTGCTCCAGCGCTCTGATCATCTTTGTGGCCCTCCTCTGGACTCAATCCAACATGTCCATGTCCTTCATATGTTGGAAGTCCTTCTTATGTTGGGGGCCCTAGAACTGGACACAGTACTCCAGGTGAGGTCTCACCAGAGCAGAGTAGTAGGGCAGAATCACCTCCCACCATCTGCTGGCCACACTTCTGTTGATGCAGCCCAGGATGCAGTTGGCCTTCTGGGCTGCAAGTGCTCATTGCCAGTTCATGTTGAGTTTTTCATCGACCAACACTCCCAAGTCCTTCTCCTTGGGACTGCTCTCAAGCCATTCTCTGCCCAGCCTGTATCTGTGCTTAGGATCGCTCCTACCCAGGTGCAGGACCTCACACTTGGCCTTGAACCTCATGAGGTTCACCTGCGCCCACTTCTCCAGCTTGTCCAGGTCCCTCTGGATGGCATCCCTTCCCTCTGGATGAACCTCACCACCCAGCTTGGTATCGTCAGCGACCTTGCTGAGGATGCACTTGGGACATGGCTAAACTATGAAGGGTTCCAAGGCAGAGCCATTTCTTTTACAGGTAAACAGAGGAGTGAAAGAGGAGAACCCATGTTCTAATACTAGCCCCTTCAAAAGGGCTCAGCCTAGAACTGAGCTGACATGGAAACTAAACTACCCTCCTATCATTAAACTTAAACTATCTTCTTACTGTTAAAAGAAGTGCTGCCAGAGCAATGACAAGACACATCACAGAAATTAGGAGTCAAGGTAAGAAAGATCAGACAGTTTCGCCAAGACTATGCACGTCCAGTCCCTTTTGCACCAAACACATCACCTTTCAGAAAGGCTCCTATTAATTTTTAATTAAAAACTCAGCTGGAACCAGCTGATAATACTATTTAGACTTCCAAATATCAAACCTTACCCAAAAATTGCAGCATCATCAGCTGCCTAGGATCAAGAGCATTTCAAAGCTGGCTTAAATTCAAAGGTATGTGTTACCCTTCATATAGAGGTCCTTCAGAAACAGATAATTTGCTTTCAAGTTTTATGTCTCCTTCATGAAACTCAAACAGGAAAATATAATGTTCTGTACCTTCACAGGCAAAAGGAAAACTCACATACTGGATAGGTGCTTGATGAGCCAGACAGACAAACTGTACTTTGTTTTAGAGTGATTACTAAGCAGAGCAGTTGACCACTATTGGAGCCAGGTCACCAACAATACTGCAGTTTTGTTTTGGTGTTATTCAGCAAATCAATTAGTCTCTCCAACCTTCAGTTCACTTTCCCAGAAAAAAACCCCTGAACTCTAAGTGTTTTAAGTTCTGTTCTTCCAGTGGTGGTGAGGATTATTTCAATTTAGTACTTCTGTCCTCTGGTGAAAGTTAAGTGAACAAACTACACTTAACTGAAGAAGCAAGTACTTTATCATTCAGAAGTTCACACTCAAACAAAAGCTTCACAGTTTTAATACAAAAGTTAATAATCCCAGGCTACTTTAAGTGTGCCGTCTGTTGTACTACAGGTAGATAATACTGTTAACCAAGCAGAGGCAATTATTTTCTTACAAAAATCACATACGTTGCAAGATTAACATGTGAAAAGGTACTTTCAATCTCTAGTTCTTCTTTAAAATCTTCTGCGCTAGAACTCAAGTTGTCAACAGTGGTAAATCTGATTGAAGTACCCAGGTGGAGAGCACAGCATGAAGCGGAATAAGAGCTGAAGAGCCTATTGCCAGGCAGTTAGACTAACTCTGGATACACAAAAGTTGGGCTCCAGGCAGACAATTAATCCAAATGCATATCTCAAGTCAAAGAGAGAATCACACCCTACCTTCCAAAACCCAAGAACTGCCCAAAAGCACATACACTGTGCTAAAAATGAAATCCTGACAAGATAATCACAAAGGACAGCATGCTTTGCAATACAGGATAAAGACCTTGGCAAGATGTCACAAGACAAAACATTCACCTCCTGTCAGCTTTTTTTGAGCTACAACTAGTTGAGAAAAGTTTTACCAACACTGATACACAGACAAGCCTTCTTTGACTCTTATTCCCACTAGGAATCTCAATAAGCAGTTCAAGGAGCCCGCTACTGTTTTCAAACATTGAGTTCAAAAAGGAACACACTTATCCTGACTGTATTGGGCTATTTTATCCCTGCCTCTCTAATTCTCCCCCTGCAGAGCAGAGGGAAGGCATACTCTGAAGACAACACAGGAGAGAAGAGCAGTGACAGCTGGAAGCCATCCGAAGCAAAGAAGGCCATTTGCAGGAGGTTTCCTCCCCCAGCATGTCACCATCCTCTGCAGTAGGCTCTCTCTCCCGCAATCCCTCACTGCTTCATTAGCTGTAAATGATGTGGCTTAGGAAGGAAGCAGAACTTTATTAACATTTGGAGAGGCCAGCATTGCACACGGATACTCAATTTGCTGATTACCAGCAACCAAGCCCTACATTGTGTTCTGGCTCTCTCCCCAATTTGGACACCCCAACACGTGACTTTCTCTCTAGTTCCTCACCCTCAACAAGTGGAAATGAATGATAACACTATCCTTGCCATCCTTGCCTCCAACGCTAAAAAAGAAACCCAAGTACCTCCAGTTGAAAACCACTCTCACACCGCCTATCAAGTATTGAAAAGGGTGCTAATTATGACAGTTGCTGAACTCACTGACCCAAAAGGCCTCTTTCACCCCAGTCTTAAAAGATGCCACTACTACCATCATGTTCTGCATTTTCTGTGGCTACAAAGCTAAACTCCTTCATTGGCATGACTCTCAGGTGCATCTTCAGGAAAATGTACCCATCCAAGTAAAAGCTATTATTCTAGGCTGAAAGTAACTCCCTTAAAGCAGACTTAATTTATGCCAGGTGAAGATAAACTTAGTTGGGCACTTACCATACTTGTGACATGCTACAGCTCCACCATGTTGACTGGAAGACCCTATTAATCAGATAAGTAGAGTTCCCCCAGTGCTTGTCACTAGGGGAAGAGGCATCTTCAGTCTGGCCAGCTACAATCATGAGCATGTGGTGCTCTTTCAACAAGAAGGCAAGGGAGGTTCCAGGGCTCTAATAATTTCATCGCCAGTCACTATGCTACAGCTAAAAATACCTTTTCTGTACAGTACTCCCGTCCTCAAACACACTATTTCTCTCCACATACAAAGTACCTTCTACCCATTACAAAATTTGATACCTTCTTCTCAAATGGAGCATAAAGAAAAAATGGCTTTCAGTCCTGTAGCTTCCCTAGCAACACTGGATACAAAATTCTGGGTGCTGAGTCTCAGCTCCCCTTATCTCACTGTACTTATAGTAAACATCTGCTATAGTTGGCCTGCGCTTTCAGTTGAGAAGGAACATCTAGGTTTAAAAGTGAAGAAACCAACAAAACTTACATTGAGCCTTGTACAGTTCCTCACTACAGCTGGAACATGAGAAAACTGTCTCATTAATGACAATTTTAGGAGGCAGAGAGATGCTTCTTTATGCAGAATGTCACTTTGAACATGGTAAGCCATGACTGAAATATCATCCACTGGCCAGACTAACTAGGAGAAGAGAGACCTGAAGGCAGAAGAGTTTGTGTCTATGCAGACAGAAGAAAGTAGGTTAAGCAAACAGTGGTAGAAGGTCTGAAAATAAAACCCAAACAGAGAGATGATAAATAGGGTTTCTTTGAGAAAACATTTATTTACTTCTTTTCTGCCAGCAATCTCCTGAGAATCCTGATTTTTTTTTCTCTAAACATGATCAGCAATTTCGTCCAACAGAACCAATCATCCAAAATCCCAAAATGTTTTTCCCTAGAAAAAAAACCAAACAAACTACAATCTTAAGAAAGCTGACCCTTAGGCCTACTTTATAACTTCTAACATGTACATCATAATAAACGTAAGTACCACCCAACAAGATATCCTGAACTAGGATGTGCCTGGCTAGCCCCGGCACATTTCCATCTTTTTACAAAGTACCAAAATGGGAGATAAACATCACTGTTTGAGATGTAAATAGTTTAAGACTACAAAATGCTCTACATACACAAGTACACTGAAAACACAGAGGTAGTCAGTAGGAAATGAAAATTAACCTCACCACAGCAGAAGAGCAGGAAGAGCCTTCAACCCAGGGGCCACCAGTGCTCCTGCAACATTCCATTCCCCCACTGCCAAGTACAGCCTTCCTGCTTTTCTTCCTAATGTCACACAGACCTTTTTCCTAACCAAGAAACTTGACCTTTACCATCTATTGTGGGTATCAGGCTGAAAGGTGAAATGTTTTTGGTGATAATGAGAATAAAATGTAGGTTCCATCTCCTCTTTAAGTTACTGAGAGCATAAGCAAAGAAAGGAAAAATACTCTAGCCTTTATGTTATTTTAGTATTTCATATGCAAGCTGTTTTTCTCGATTAGATGACAAAACACCAAGACATGCCCAATTTTACACTATTAAAAACAAAACAAAAAACTGGGGGCAAAGCAAAACGATGCTTTTCCCTCTGCCACACAGCAAAACCAGCATGTAATTTCCCCAGGGAACACAAGGCAGCCTGTTATCCCATTTGCTTCCCTTTTATTTCATGTAGAGACAGCGTTTTTCCCTCTCAAACAGACCTGTTCTCTCACACCAGCCATCACACTCCCAATCCCGCCATGCCCCAGCCGTTCGGGCTGGCACCCCCTCACACTGCCCTAGACTGCAGCAGCCCCGGTACCTACAGTAGTTTCCCTTGGGCCTCGTCTCCTCCAGTACCTTCGGTACCCGCTAAGACCGACGACCCACCTCTACCTTCACCATCCCCCTTCTCCGTCCGGGCCTGACATCACCCCCCGCCCAGCGGTGCCCAGCGCATGCACGGCAGGCAGCCTGCGGGCAGCCATCTTGGTGGCTTCGCACCTGTGACAAGGGAGGGAGAGGCTGGCTTAGCTGACCTTCGTGGGCGAGCTGTAACTCATTTTTCTAATTAAGTATTTTAGGTGTAATATGTGCTCCCAGACTCCACCGTTCACCTGCTTTGTTATCTGGGGCAAGGCGGGAGGTCGGCTTGCCTTCCAACCGCTTTTACATTCTGTTTTCCACCTGGCTGGCAAGGCTGGG
>NW_010171358.1:0-828 GCF_000695765.1 Mesitornis unicolor
AAAGAAATGTGGCCCCACTTCAAAATGCACCAAAAAAGCCACGCCACGTGAGTGCCACGCCATGACCTCACTGACGACACCACACCTCTCCTACGCTTTGGTCACATCTTGTGCCCAGCCTGTCACACACCATCAAAACCAAGCCTTTGGCCTCTAATACTCTCACTTAAAAGCTCCCGCCAGGGTGAAGTGGACTCGTCCTCAAGACAAGGAAATTGCAGTATTGTGGGAAGGAAAACACACCCCTCCTCATTACTCGCCTGGCTTTGGCATGGAAGTGCTGCTCCCTGCAAAAATGTTGTCATGCACAAAGGCTGTCCCGCCCCTTGGGGACAGCATAAATAGCCAGAGCAGTGCCTGTCTCCCTCACACACTTCTCCAGACACCTCCTCCTGTGCCATCAACAAGGTGAGCCTGAAACCCCTTCCCCTCCTTCTCCTGCCCCTCTTGGCCCCTCTCTTCCAGCATGCTCTGTACCCAGCCTCAGCAGCCTTGATGCCTCCCCATCACCACACTCCCCTCTAACTACTACTGAAACACCAACACACGCACTCCCACATCTCTCCACTTTCTCAACACCCTCTCTTCCAGGGCCCCTCCACACCACACACATGGCCTGCAACAACCTCTGCAACACCTGCGGACCCACCCCGCTGGCTAACAGCTGCAACGAGCCCTGTGTCAGGCAGCGTGAGGACTCCCGCGTCGTCATCCAGCCTCCTGCTGTGCTGGTCACCCTGCCAGGACCCATCCTCAGCTCCTTCCCTCAGAACACCACTGTCGGATCTTCCTCATCCGCTGCCGTTGGTGACAACCTCAGCTCCCAGG
>NW_010171359.1:0-4438 GCF_000695765.1 Mesitornis unicolor
TAAATTTGGGAAGCTTTTACTCATGCATCTGGTAGGAGAGGTTGGTAAAATTTATTTCAAGGCATTTCAAAAGCAAAGTGCTTTGAAAACTTGCAAGAAATAGGATTTAAAAGGACTGACAAAAAGGCTATAAGCAACCATATTGTGGAATTTCAAGTCAATTCCTTTCATCAGATATCCTAAAGTCCTACAATATTAATGATCAGAATTCAAAACTAATGCTATCTATTGAAATCAAAGGGAAAAAGTTGGGAGATATCATTAATATTAAATTAAATTAAATTTAATTTTATTTTATAATTTTTGTCAGCTGGGCTTATGTGTTACAATACACTGGCAAAGGTAATGAAATAAATTCCCTTGCATTTCTTCTGCCAGGCCCTTCCTCTGACCAAGCAAACTGTCCAGAAAGGATTCAGGGCTAGTGGGATTCAGTGGACCTCCTGGTATGTGGCAAAAAGAGAGATAATATCAGATTCAGATAACTGAGAAAATATTTTAATTGAATCCAGCTATAACCCCATCAAAATCACTGTTTCTTCTGGGTCTGAACCAGAAGGCAAATTTCTGCTGGTTTGCAATTCCCTCTGGGACTATGCTCTGTAGAGACTCCCAATTCATTGCTTTACCTGGCTTCTTCCACAGGAAAAGTCATCTGTTCATTTAACTGCCCTTAATGCTTCAGGAAGCTGGAAGCAGAGCAATATTATTTTACTTTGATGTTTTCTGCTTTTGGCCGGCAGCTGAAGCTCTGCATTGTTCAAGTAATTTCCTACAGATTCAGTGCAAGACTTGGGTCAGATCATTAGTGTTAAGTTAAAATCTAGTTCTGAATCAAATCAGGTCGATCTCAGGTCCATCCATCAGGTGGATATGATCTGGCAGCTAATGAGGAACTGCAGGCACAGTAAGATTTGGGTAAAATGATGTCCTTCAGACACCATGTCTGCTTTCCCCATCTCTGATCACTTGATTTTGGCTATGACATTATGATGAAGTACAGGGCTGGAGCAATAAAAACCTTTTTGCAATCAAAATCAGGTGATACAGCACCTCTGGCCAGGGCATCCCATGCTAAACCATTCCTCCTAGAGAGAAGTACACAGGCTGAGATTAGACTCCAGCAATCACAGAAACATTGAGATGATGAACAGGCCTTTTCTAACTTTCGGGGGTCTGGCTTTCTACACATTGCTGCAACATGGCGAAGTATTATGCTAGTTTTTTTTGAGAAGTGAAAGTTAGCAGCCTTGATGGGACAGATGGAGAAGAACTCAGGGCCCTCATAGATAGCTTATGAGTGGATCATTGGAAACGTGAGAGCAGGAGTTTGTGCTTGTCCTTCCACATCCCATCCTCATGGCAGCTGTGTGGAGCAGGAGGAGGCATGCTGGCTGTCTGCGGCGGTCCCAGGACTTCTGGGCCACTTGGCTTTGCAGTGGTCTGCAGTCAGTGCGCAGGCTTCCCTCTAGACCTAGAAGAAGAGAGCTTGGAGGGCCAGAATAATAACTGCAGTTCCTTTTGCTCTATTTGGTCCTGGTGGAAAAGAAAGTCTTGCAAGAAAATAGTAATGACAAAAAAGTAATCCATTTATACAAAAACACTATTGCTGGAGCTCCTGTCATTCACTTCAATTGTACACTCTTGGGGAAGAGGATTGGCTACATTTTCTTCTAAAACAGGGTTGAAGGTCTTCAGGGACAAAATAATTTGTAATTGCACATTTATAGTATTTTTTCTTCCATTCTTGTTAGGTTAGGAGAACATAAAATGATTTTTTTGTTAAATGTAATTAACATAGAAATCCAACTTGCTTCAGGTTGGAATCTAAAAGCTTGGATTCAACTCAGATGAACTTTTAAAGATCAATTCATAATGCCTTAAAGCATTTTTGTATGAGGATTGCTTTTAGTTTTTTCTGTATTCCTTCCAAGACTATAAGCATCCTCTTTCTCTAAACTGGGGGCCTGTTTTCTCCTTGATATATCTTCTCACTTAGAATTCTAAATCAAATGATTTTTTATGATGCTGACAAAGAGTATAAAAGACTCTACACCGTTTTCTTTAAAATTTTAAATCTCAAGCAGACCTGAAAACTGCAAGAAGCCAATTTAAAAGAATTATATAAAATAAATGCTGCAGCAGGATTAGGTTCTTCTCCCTAAAGAAAAGCAAAATAAAAAAGAAAAAAAGACTCTTCAAATAACAATCAGATTTCCCCAGGTGGAGATGAAACACCAACTGTTACCTCCAAGGCTATTTGTATTAGGCAAAGTGTTGAGCCCTAAGAACCTGAGTATCTTAGTGTCTGGAGATCAAATGTGGAGCCTTAATTTTAGCTTGTGTCTAACCAACGGCATTATAAGTTAGTTACCCAGCATGCTAGCAGCTGCCTATTCAAGTGAGATGTCTTGCAATGGAGAAAACTGTCATGCCACTGACTCCAGTTCCTCCTATTCCCAGGTAGCCATGTACTGTACATACACCTGCTCCTCACATCCAGTCAAAATATTTGCCCATGCCGTCTAGCAAACATATGTTCCTTGCTACACAAATACCAACACACAAAAATGTTAATTACTTCCTTGTGATGTTCCTCTTTCATACCTGCAAGTATCCCCTTCCAATAGCTCCTTTATTTTTTTTTTGTTATTGCAACTGTTGCTAACAGAAATGCTAGAGTGAAAGTTTATAACAGTTTGCATTATACAATCTTGTATTTTTTTTTTCCACACAGATACAGCTTTGCCAAAATTCCAATTATGAAAAGAAAGTTTCCCAGGCTTAGTGATATTCAAAAGCAAAATTATTTGGAAAGTTGAAGTCTCATAAGTGGGTTTTACAGAGGCGAGAATGAGGAGCACAGGAAACTTGTTAAGGTAACAGGACATGATCCTGCTCCCACAGATGTCAACAACTATGCTCCCAAAGTCCTCCCAGAGGATCTAGAACCAGGGACAGGGACTATTGCTCTGCATTCCTTGTATACACAGAGTTGCCAATGAATTTTTGTGTAACACTAGTGTAAAAACCAAATCCCGAACCTAACAAGGCAATGTGAGACTGTACAGATGACAATGTTCTGGGTGAACAACTTAATAAATTGCAAGACACATTAGTCCAATGCTTTTTAGTAGTCTCACAAAGGTTCTAGTAGGTTCTACAAAGACCTGCCCAGAAAACCTGTCTGATTATCACGGGTGGGAGAAAGCAGAATGCCCACCAAGGCCTTATTTTGCATCTCTCTAAAACTTCACTTTTTCCTGTTACACTTTCATTTAAAAAAGAAAAAAAAAAGCCACCAATACCCCAACAACCAAAAAAATCTCCTCTCTCAGTTTTGGTGCTGGAACTAGGTTCCATTTGTGAGAAAGGAAATAAGCTTGTCTGTATCTGCTTCAAGAGTCTGTTGCGTAGTTATCTTCATGTTGTATGCAAGAACCCTCAGGTGTCAGTACTGTGCAGATGGTCAATGGTGGAAAATTTTGCAAGTTTAACTTGTCACTTTTGCTAATGCAGTTGTAACTCTCTCTGTTTTTCTGCACTATCCCCTTCCTCCAGAAGAAAGAGTTGCCACACCATGCGCTGTGTTCCACAACAGGCTCATCCTGCAGAACCAGGGAAGATCCTCACTGGAGCAAGACTGCAAAGGTACCAACATATATGCGTGCAAGGTATATAACTAAGTATCCATGGTACAGTTCAAGCAACCAGGTATGCCTGATAAGGATTTTAAATGTCTAATTCTTTTCGAATCTGTGAAAATCCTTATTTACAAAAATGAGAAGTGGTTTGCATCCAAAACTGACTATAAGTAACCAAGTTATCCCAGAATCCAGAAGCATCTCTGGAGGGTAGAATGAGGACAATGTCAGACTCTTGTTTTAAGAAGAATTTCTCTAAGTTCCCTAGAGCTAATTCCCTAATTCCGGAGATACTGGTTAAGACTAACAAAGACAATGCAGGTAGAGAGTGAAGGGACTGCATGAAAATCTTTGCCTTTGATTCACTTTGTTTAAAAGAATGCTGCAATCTGCAATTCAACTAACAGTCTACTATCCCTGCATGATGGTAACTTCTGCATTAGCCTCCAGCTCCTTCATTGGTTGGATCAGGATGCTGCAAAAGAAAATCCTTTGGTCTTGTCACAGCAACTTATGTGTATGAGGCAGGGTGAATCCAGAATGTTTTAGTCTCTAAAATATATAAACTTTGTATCTGCTGCATCTGCTTCTTCTTTAAGTTTAATCATTCGAACACCATAAGGAAACTCTTCTTGCTTACAAAACATGTCTTTGTATCATAGGCAAGGACTATGTGTATCATACTCCAATATCTTCTCTATGAAAAGATTTTGAGTAACTGTGATATAAAGAGATGCTGGCAGGCCTCCAAGAAGAATCATGATGGAAGTCAAACAACCCGAGTTGTTACGGTT
>NW_010171359.1:4469-54324 GCF_000695765.1 Mesitornis unicolor
CAACATCTCTTTTGTCTGGTAGATCTTACAGTTTCTTAATAATTTCTGGTCATAAAACAGTAATATCTCAGAGCTGGGTGCCTTTGGCTTGCCATAAGAGTCATCGACACAGGGAATTGAATCCATGGACTCCAGCATGGAAATCATGTGCCCTGCCACAGGGAGCTGAAACAGAGACATGTCTTGCTGCTACCAGAAGCTATATGATACATGATGACCATTGAACTGCATGATCTTCCTGGGTCTTCCTGAGTTCTTGCTCCCAACAAAAGATAGATCAAGAAGAGAAATGATGATGTCTGCCTTGAGTCTTGTAAGATGAGAAATTAAGTGATGACTCTTGGGGATGATAAGAATAAAAGTTAGGGAGACTTTCTGTGCCATCATGATTCAGGACGTTGGTCTGGCAGAGGATTCTGCAGGCAGAAGCCAGTGGAGAACAGCATCCAGGAGACATATCTGCACTCCCACCCTTTCTTGAAGCATAAGAGTTTCACTGGTTCATGTCAATTAATGGTTGTAAATACTTGTCAATTATTTAATACTATATGACTCCTCTTGACAGGATTTTTTTCTCTGATAGATCAGCAACCATTGTATGTGACAGTACAGCCTATATTTCTTCAGTTTTCATCATGGCTAATAGTTTTCCTTGCTTTCAGTCCTGAAGCCTCATTTTTAGTAGATGAATGCAATTAAACTGCTGCATTTGGTTGTCAGGTGAAAGGATCCTGGTGCACAGACAGTATTTCAAGTCGTAGAGAGATTAGCAGTCCTTCAAATTAAAAAGCACTAATGAACCAAAACTAACCAATATTCCTTCAGAATAATACAGCACTTTCAGTCTTGCTTTTCCCTTGCAGCTTCTTCCTTTAAGTGACTTTAAAAAGCAACTTCTGAGGGTGTTATTATCCCTGCATGTTGCTCAGGGAGAGTACATTGCTGAAGAAGGAGTTAATGAGGTTCTCAATCCATCTGCCAGTCTCCTCTTCCACCCCAATTTCTCGAGAACAACATAGCCCAGATTAGTGTCATCTTTCATTATCCTCCCTGGGAGCTGGGACAGGTCATCCCTTCTCTAAGCAGAATAGGTGATGAAATATTTATTCAGTTAAATTATCTAAGCTGGAGTACAGCATGCAGATGATGAGGACACAGAAAGCAGAGTATGTTTGAATTTGTGCATGTGTCGGTCTGTGTATGCAAGCTGCAAACGGTGCAAATGCTTCCTTGGGTGTCAGGGCTGAATTTAGCCAATCTTTGAGGGTCAGAATGGCCTTTGTTTATGAGAGCAACTGAGAGCTGATGATCTGAGCTGTGCTGGGATTTCCAGCACTCAACTGTGTTGGCCACAAGGCCAAAGTCCTCTCTGCCATTGTGTGATTGCCCTTAACCTGGTCTGGAGGTTTTGCAGCAGACTTCTTGTTGTAAGACTGCAAAGAGAGGTTCGTACTCCAGGCTGTGTTAAACACCAGCTCTCTGTTGGATATGCCCAAAACACATGCATTCTTCATGAATTTTTGCATTCACCAGCAGTCATTGAGAGCATCTGGAGTACCTGGATACTGTCCTCATTTAAAAAAACCCTTACATAACTTCCTGGAGATAAATCTAGTTGATTTCAGTTTTGATCACAGGACATAAAAATGGATTGGAGAGATGAACTTTCTTATGATGGCTGCTCTCCACTGCCATGTTAAAATGGCTGTAAACAAACCAGCCTTTTCCTTAACTCTATCTCTGACGTTTGAGTATAAAAAATACATCTTTAGTTTTTCAGTAAACACAGTGTCTATAGGAGTTGGCAATAATCCCCCGAAAGGGATTTAAGTGTAAAAAAGAATCAAATCCTTGCTGTCTCCAAAGGTGTGATATTAAGGTGGTAAATGCCCTCTGTAGATAGGTTTTTGCAGCTGCACTGGTTTGAGAACCGTACTACTGATTGGTCCTTGCTGGTGTGCAATTAAATATCTGAAGGAGGAAGATACACGCCACTGCTTTCTTCTGCTCATTTGTACAAGTATTTGGATCTTTCACCTTTGTCTTACTCAGTGAACAGTGTAGCAAATTATCGAGAAGCTGAATGTCCTCCTTTCAAGTGGCATCATGCATGCAGGAATATCTGTGTTTTCTGTTTTCAGCTCTCGGTTCCACATCGTGTATCTTGAGAACCGGAAAAGGTTCTCCTAACATTTCTAACTCCACTAAAGCAAATTCTTCTCTCAGTGGTTTAGATTTCTGTCTTGGCTTGCATTCAGGGAGATCAACCACATCGTGCTTTCAGGAACTAGGCCTCAAATTTTTGAGCGCTGTCTCTGCTTCAGAAAGCACCATGGCAGTGTTTGCAAACTTGTTTTCTCAGGCTTCAGGAAATAAAGACACATCAGAACCCACCTTTTAAAACATGCTCTAATTCACCTTCTAAAATAAGGTCTGACCAGTGGTTTCTATGTGGGGAACAAGGGAACTCTTCTTTGTCAGATACTACCTCAAATAATCAATTATTTGGAGGGGCAATTGCTTTGAGGCCAATCTTTCTTTACTATCATTTGACACTACAGTAGCACCTTTTATTACCATTTTTTACCGGTTTGTTATGGTTTAAGGGTTAACACCCTGAAAGGGAGGACAGGTGGTGTCTGTAGGACCCTGAGAGGTCAGAGATCAGTACTGTTCCCTCCCTTTTCTATAGGCCACAGTCTATAAAAAACCAAGGAGGCCCGAGGTTTTCGCGGGCTTTTCCTGGTTTCCTGAGCTGCTTCCTGTCGCCTCTTGGGAGGGCTGGGCCTAACTCTACATGCTCGGCAGCATCCACCACCATCCGCTCCCGGCACCACTACGGTCCCTGGTGACGAGTCACAGCAGTCACAGCAGCCACAAGGCACTGCTTGGACACTTCCACTCGGGACTACTGGGATTGGGTTTTGTATATAGTTAAATATCTTTTATCCCTTATTAATTCCCTTTCCCTTTCCTCTGTTGTTTTTCATTAAACTTGTTAGAGTCTTGACTTCCAACCTTGTGCGAAGCATCTTTTTCTCTATTCCCCTTTTTCTTTTAAATCCTTCCCTGGGAGGGTAGGGGACAATAGAGAGAAAATCCTGCTCCCTGGGCTTTCCTTGAGCCTTAAACGGAGACACAGGGTTCACATGGAAAGGTGTAAGTAGCCATGTCAGACATGCTAATGTGATCCTACAGATCAGGTCCACAATGCTTATATCCCAGAGATTTCATTGAAGCCAAGTGCCTAAATAATTCTGGGTCTGAGTCTGTGCACCTAAGAAAGATTTCAGCTATTGTTAACTTCAGCCACCACATTCTCACTTTCGTTTGTTAATTCAAGTGAGCAGCTAACAGAAATGTTTAATGTCCTATTTCAGACCCAGTGAACCAGGGTCATGTCAGCCTTTTGTAATGATTTACTACTGAATGGTGCCTCTGTTATTGTTCAGTAAGCCAAGTCTTTTTTTTTTTTTTTCCCAGCACTCAGAAATGAAGTCCTGAAATCCACAAGAACTGTGTGTGGCTGAGAGTCAAGCCGGATTGAAGACCCAAATTTTGCTTATGAGAAGGATACCTCAAAAAATTCATTCAAACTAAAGGTGACCTGCGTGTCGCATGCAAGGTTCAGGTCTACTCCAAACCCGTCTGGTTTCACTGGCTGTGAGACACAGAACACCACATTGTTGGAACATCAGCCCACCAACAGACAGAGCATATGCCAGCAGCTGATGGCATGTACTTTCTGATGCTAGCCTTGCTGCAGCCTGGAATCCCTGCTGCTCTCCCTCCTTTCAAAAAGGGACTCCTGCTGGGCTGGTGATGTTTGTTAGCTCACCAAAATCACAGAGCTCATCCTTGGCTGCACGAGGCCTGCTGCTGAGAGGCTGTCTTCTGCTAGTGGAGTGCCACAGGGTACGTTTCAAGCTTTCCATATTAATGGAATAGCATGAGGCTAAGCAGCAGGGGCTGCTGCCTGAGAACCTTTCAAGACACCAGCAATTTTACTTATTTATTCTTCATCTGCTTTTGTTATAGGATCATCAAGAATGTTTTCACTGGTCCTGAGACCCTCAGCTATGCCTTCTTTTATGAGGAGGAGTTGATACTTCTTGTTGTCTCCTCTGCCCCATATTGTGGTCACATTATAAAATGACAAGCCGTTCCCTTCAGGCACCTATTTCACTACCTGTGCAGGTAAACAGGGAAATCCATTTGCTCTCTTTTGTGTTTTTGTGCATGTTTATGGCCAGTGTAAGTGTCTCCACTGAGTATTGGAGAGTTACACCTGTGCAAAGGAATTGGACCTTCAAAATCATCTCCTTACTAGGATTTTTGGCTGGCATTGTCTGTAGCAGTGGGTAGTAATAGCTACCTTCTGATGAAACCTGCACTTTTTATCAATAATGCTGTGTTTGTAGAGTTTGCTGCTTAATTGACTTCAACTATGGGGTCAGACTGAGCTGTTCTGTTCAGCCAAGCAAGAGAAGCTGGTCACACTTCAATCAGAATATAAACTGTTGGCTGCTGCCTTGCATAAAACCAAGACGAAAATCAGTGCAAGACAAGGAGAATGATGGAAATTGGAAGCTGTTCCTCCTTCCTGAGACATGGTGTCCGCTTGCACAGGTGTTGTGTTCAACATGTGTGACATGTAGGCACCTGAAGTTGTAGGAGGGTTGAAAGGCTGATGTATTTCTAGACGCTTTAGGTTTCATCATTCAACTGCATGAGACTGAACTTCCCTCCAAACTTCTGTCTTCACATTTGAACCTGCAGTAAGACCTTGATCTCTCTCTACTTTTTGGAGTTACTGAATTAAAACCCAAGACCATAAACTGCTCAAGCACTTGCCATTCAGAAAGAGGAAGTATTCATATTGATATGATTTGGGGTCAGCCGCAATTTGGATTGAAAACTATAGTTGAGGTGAGAATGAAGATACAGGGGATTTCGTAAAAGGCAGTAGGTTGCACTCAGTGGTGAAGGCCTTGCTTACACACAGCAAGTGTCAAGCAGAATCCTATATTTGATTCTGCTGCCTTCATCTAACGATCAGATGGAAAGGAGCTGCAGTGATCAGAAGGTTCCTGGGAAGCACGCCTGCTCTGTTCTCACAGGATAACTTCCACAGCAAGTACCAGACCTTCAAAACAGTCCAGAGAAAAAACCTTACAGACCCAAGCAATTTAAAGTCAATGAATGTGATCTGGCTTGCAGTTAGTTCCCTAGGAAGTAACGAAAGAGGTAATTAAAGACTGGAGAACTACCTTAAGTAGAACATTATTCATTAGAGTAAAAACTTATCAGATAAACTGTTTTAGGCCATGGAAGCCACCTCTTTCTCTGCATCACTATGGCTGCCCATTTCGAGAGGGAGGAATGAGAGATCTTTTTGAAGGTCTCACCAGTCTGCTTGTACCAGATGCCTGAGAAGAAAGAGACTTACACATGCAAAAATCCAGGAAGTGGTAGGATTTACCTGCACTCAGTCCTCTCCAACAACATTACTCTCTGATTGCAAGCTGCAGTCTTCCCAGCCTTGCTCATCTAGCCTCTGATAAGACTGGCAAAACAAAGTCCTACAGAGAAGAGAACTCTTGCAAAAGCACCTTGCTTTTAAGAAAGCAAAAATTATTACCGATGTCAAGAAGAGTAAGTCCCAGCCATGTAATGGCCAGTACTCCAATGGTAACAGCAGAGCAGGCAGCAAATTGCTTCTCTGAATTGAAGTGGAACAATGTTTGCTATTCAGTCAAGGATCTGGGCAAATTGTAACTTCCTAAAAGCAATTGCTCAGAAAAATTCCCAACAATTAAGAATATCAAAAGCCAGTTTTGGTAAATTTACCGATGTGAAGATAAAGTGTAGCACAACAGCATCTGTGCACAAATCAGTGCTCCCACCCACCACTGTAGTATTATTAAAGACTATCTGGAGTGTCTAACTACATCTCTATAGTGAATTTGAGAACATCCTTGCTTACCTAGCATTTGTCCCTGAACAACACCTCTTTAGTCAGAGTTGAGGTGAACGATGCTGATACTAGCTCCATTCATAGCATTCAGTTTTGACCGTTATGGCTAATTTTACATGCAATTAAACCAGTGCTACCATCTATCAGTTTTACCATCCTATAGCACGTGCTAACTAGAACAGTGGCTTGGCACTATACAGTGTTTCATTCTACCACCAAGAATTATCTCTTTCCTTACCATATGCCATCTTGTTACCTACTTGTGAAGCCTAAGGGACTTACAAAACCGCCCAAGAAAGAAGCATCACACTAGACCTTTGTCAGCAAATCTATGTACCTACCAACTACCTCAGTGCAATCAGCCTCTATGTCAATTTTTAAATTCAATCTTCCATTCTTACCAGCTGACAGCTAATCATACCTTTTAAACTTGCAAATACTGATCCTTAGTTAAGATAAATTAATCTGAACATGGAAACATCACACATTGGAAGTCCCAGTGTTTCACATGGAAGAAAATACTTGCTGCATTATCCTGTGGAATGAGAGAAGGGTTAAGCATTGCTTACTTGCTGACAAGATGCCTTAAAAAGCTATTTTGTTGTGGCATTGATTTTGTTCCCTAATCGATGTGAATGGCACTGCCAAGGAATAGTGAGACAACACGAGCTTTGCAGGGAGGAGTTGGTATTACTCTTTGTAGCGTTTGTAGGATGTTACAAGGTTCTTATGGCTCAGACCTTTATGGGTTAGCGTGGTCCTTTCTCACTCCTTTGACCTGAGGCTGTCTGTGGCTGAGTCTTGGGAAGGAGTGGCCTGTCAACCACCACACAGTGCTTTTAATATAATTGAGAGGCATCAGGAGTAATCAGGAGAGCGAGCAGGTTTTCAGCATTGTAACTGTGAGACTGTTTCACCTCTGCAAATCAGTGCAACGAAAACACAATCAATATCCTCTGGCAGTTCCCCAAGTGCATCTTTTCCATTGAGGTTATACGCAATAAAATTATTAACATTTCAAAACAAGTGATCAATAATGAAAACTGATAAACTTTCTCAATCCTTTTACCATTACTACTGACTGACTCCATCACTGGAGTTTTATTAAGAACTTTTTAAAGTAGGACAAACATCAGCAAGGAATAATTCAGGTAGAATTGATCTTCAGGTAGAAAGAGGGACAAGATGACAACTTGAGATCCTTTCCAGACCAGTTTTTCTTCTAAAACATTCTGAAAATCTATTTTCTCAGATCAGCAGTGATTTGCATTCATTTTGGATGGGTGGAAATGAATACACTGGCTTCTTTCAATATGGAAGTCAGTCTCTATTGCATTCAGATCAGGTCTGTTTTTAGCTTTTAGGGATCAAGCTTTTCAAACACCTGAAAAATACCTATCTTTGATGTAATACATATTGCTTTGCAGATTTTTAATGAGAAAATGTCCTATTTGATATATTCTGGTTCTAAAAAACTAATTGATGAGTAAGTTTAAAGCATACACTAAAATATTCTTCCTATAGCTCCATGTTATTTTCATTCTGCCCATTTAAATTCTTCTTCCACCTTTCTTAGCATTTCAATTGCTGTTCATGTTGGATGACTAAGAATGAAATATGTTTGTAGAAGAGTAAATCATCGTTTCCTTGGTGTAAAACAATTTTTCTTTTCTTGAGCAAACACAAGCCCAGCAAAAAGCCAAAGAAGATATTTGTTATTTTTTCCCATATTCTCTCTGACAGGATGAATTTTTGGATTTACTTTCATTAAGATTTTACATAAACAGAAAAGAAAAATATCAAATTGTATACAACTTCTTCATAATCTGTTAATCACTTACAAACTGACCTTAAGTACTCTTTAAAACATGTCTACTTGTGAAGAGCAGGAAGAAATTGTATATGGAACAGTACCAAACAGTAGTAATGACTCAGAGCTAGTCAGCTGGCTTTAGGTTTTGTTTTTCTCTGTGTGCCACTTTTCTTCTGCGTTTGCAGGGACTTGGTATTGCCATCTTGGACCTTCACTTAAAAAAAGTCATAATCCAGCTAAGTCTGAGTTAGTGGAATGACACCAAAGATGTTCAAAACACTCATGTAGAACAGGAAGTGGTTTTCTAATTAATGAGAAAGTATTTTTGTAAATGGAACCAGTGATATGAGGACAAACTGTTAGATTTTCAGAGAGGAATTGGATAATAAGAATGAGTTTCCCAAGAATAGCTTAATTGAGGGGTTTGGGTGTCTGTGTGTGCTTGTGGAACTCTGCTCTTGAGTACAGAGGCTGGTGCAACTCTATAGGAACTTACGCCCTCAAGTCTGAAGTTGTAAGAAAATGTTAGCAAGCACAGGTGGCTGAAACCACTGTCTGGGTTATGCTCCAAGGATAAGTTGGGTTACTGTGTTCTGGATGTGTAAAATTCCCTCTTGCCTGCAGGTACAAGAGTTTTGGAGAACTCTATCATTTGCAGAGTGTAGTTGCCCTTCTGTGGTCAGTATCTACACATATAAGGACTTGTGTGCATTGCCAGGCAACACTCCAGGACAAGTGGGGACATGGGTAGAATAAAAAACTGCAAAGGGAGAAGAGTTTGGATCCCTCAGAGGACTTCTGGCTTGCCCCTATTACTGTAGGCTGACATTCTCTCTCTCTTTCCTACATGGATATATTTACCTTGCCTGAAGCATAGAGATATAGACAGATAAAATACTTTTCACACATTTTTTAAAGCCTAAAATCATTAAGTATCATAACCCATAAAGTGCATCAGGATCCATTTGACATATTCTTAAGTGAAGTGAATTTCGGTGGTGCCTTTTACAGCAGACTAGTGTATAGATCCACAGAAGACAGAACGGTCTACCTCCTTCTATGGAGCATACAGAATTTCATAATCTACAACTGGTACAAAGAGATAATTCTTTGGGCTGTTGCCATGCTATATTTCAAGAGGAATTCAAGAGCTGAATGGCTGAGATTATGAACTACCTTTTTGTTTTCTTCATGGCCACTGTACTGAGCTACCACCCTGAGCAAACCTGCCAGAGATAAGAAGAGGCATACATTTTCTTTTCAGGCTTCCTCTGACCCTTCCCTTCCCTTCCAAGGCTATTTTGTAGGGTGATGGTATTTCTAACTAAAATAAAAGAGAACTGCTTTGCTTTTCTAGCTAGACACCGGCTTCAGACAATAAAAGAAATATTTTATTTATCTTGATGTTAAACTGGATTGCTGTGGAAAAAATTACTTGCTTTGAACATCTTGGTTTATGATAAGATCCTTACCCAGCGTAGGAAATTCAAGTGAGACAAAATTTACTGGGGAACACTGTGTATGAGGGAGGTCTTGCACAGGGAATGAGAGAGTTTCCTGGAATTTTATGAAAATGCAGATACTGAGCTATCAGCATGCCTGATTAATTAACACTTGTTTATGTTCTGTTTCTGGCAGCCTTGTTTCAACACCCCAGAACTGATTCTAATAAAATCCCTTTGCGAGTTCTTTTTTCTTCCACACACTTAACTCATGATTGCAAAAATCATTACCACTTTTGATTATAATCTTTAATTAGCAGGAAAGTATATGTGTTGAATTATTTAGTTAGTGTTCATTTTCATCATCATGTTTTGACAGCTTTTGCATTAATCAGTCTTTTGTAGACCCAAAGAGCCTGGATAGCCTTGGCTGGAGTTGTTTAAGGGCTTCTGTTAAACACTTTGCCTTCCAAGGACCCTAAAGCACCATGTGCTGCCCAGGGTTTTTCACTCCCGGGTGAGTTTCCTGTCTCTTCTGCTCTATAGCTTTATAGCTTAATGAATCTTTAAAAGCTTTCCTTCTCTGTGGAACAAGTTCAAAATGAAAGGAGGAGATAACATCTCCTCACAGCTTGTCACACAAGAGTAGTTGTGTGGCTTGAGGCCAGATTTATCACTTGTCTGCTGCATGGCCTTCTGAGTTGATTCTGGAGCTGCTCAATTTGTTTTCCACAGAGAAGTACTTTGAATACAGCTTATTCTTTGTGATGTTCACAAAGATGCCTTTACCTGCCTCATAGAAGTGCCTCAGGGCCTCTATGCTTGATCTAAGATATCCTTGTGTCTTAAATCTGCTTTTTTGGTGAGTGAGTAAAATAGCTTGAAGTGTTCTCAGAAGGGCACAAACGTCCCTGCCAAGGCCTTTGAGACTGTAGGTAGCAGAAGTTAAGGGTGTTCTATGGGTTGATCCAGCTGTTGGAAAGCAAGGACTGTTCCCTGCAATGAGCTTCGGACAGGAGGATATCTGGTTTCCTGCCTAAAACCATGTTAGACCTGCCTGTGGTCTAACAGGTCCTGTGTGTGGAATTGAGTGCCAAGTTGAAATGTAAGAAAAAGCCTCTTTGACCAGACCCCTTCTTGCCACTTAAGGCACAATGTGGACCCAGTTTGTTCAGCTCCAAGGTCACTATCCCTGTTGGCACATAAGGCTGAGTCTGTCAAGATTTTAAGCTGTGGATAGGATGCTGAGGCTCAGGTTTTGTCTGATTATTGTTTTGCTATGTTTTTCTATCCAATTTTACAAAATTACAGTGTTTATAATAGCAAGCGTTGTGGGTAGGTATTTCTGAGTGTGTGTAATTTATCAACTTTAATGAATAAATAAGCACCTAACCGCTGTGGCAAGAGTTGCTCCCCAAATCTTTAAATAATAATAAATATTACAGCCACAATGGAGCTCTCAGACTGGAGCGATTGCCCCGTGTGCCACTACATTCATACAATAAACCATTTTAGACTGTTTTAAATGCTTCTTGTTATCATTGAGGATGGAAAAATAATTTTGCATGGTTCATTTGCTGCAGTACTTAATTTTCTTTAGTGCTTCTGGAAGGAGTGATTGTTATCAGAAAAATGACTATAACAAGACTGTATTATGACATGTTTAGTTTCCATCAGAAATTTCTCTATCCAAACCAAACTGGAATCAATGCAGCGAAGGAGTGTTTGCAATGGAATAGCACAGCTTGTTCAAAGCAGGGTGGTGCTGACTTCACCTGGAAACTGGAACTTCAGCAGCTGTAGGAGTTATGTAAAAGTATGTTACTACCAATGAACTCTGATTGTGAATGTGTTCTGAACAAACCCCAGAACTTAGAAAGACAAATTTTGCTTTTTCATAGATTTTGTAAAAAAAAAAAAATAGCAATGAGAAATGAAGATTTCCTCTGGAAAGTTTCTTTTTAGTATTTTCTAACTAGCTCTAAAACAAATTTCCCTTGAACAAAATACTTCATACACAAAGTAAGCTTAAATGAAATTCAGAAACTCTGATTCTAAGTTAGAGTATCCACTTAGGGTTTTATTACAATTCAACAGCTTCACTTAAAATGTTTATTCAGATTGGTACTCCTGAGTATCCCTACATTGCATGTCCTCATCTGAATGCAAAAGTATGAGCATTGATAGAAAAAATAACATATAGATGGAGTTTCTCCGAGTGTTATGAGCTTTTAAACAGTATAGCTCTTTTCTGTACAATTTGAATAATACTTAGTATTCCTAGATCCATATCACTTTCTGAGGTATCCTTGAATACAAGTTGCTGTGTCTCAAGGACTTATCTCCAGACTTGCATCCTGGCAAATTAATCTTTTCAATTGCTTTTTCTTGTGTGTCAACTTTTTATGCTGGTCTTTTCACTAAATGAGTTGTTTATACACATCACCCTTCACTTAACTTTAAGTAGATGTTTAAACTCTGATATTACTTCTTTTTTTTTTTTTTAAGGGACTTGCAAATCTGACATCTCTGTAGGGGTAGAAAGGATTAAAATTGCATTCCTGACAGCAGAAATGATTAATGGAAGGCTCTCAAGAGCACACTTGTGTGTTCACAGTGTGGGTATCGTTATGTTTACTGAGATGGCTGTTAATGAAGCATCAGAAATGCAGAAACTAGGAGCATCCTTATTGCCTTCACCAAATTTCTACTGTCTGTTGCCCTCTGTGAGCCCATAAATACCAGCTAGGAGCCTAGGAAGTGAAGGAAACATCTGAACAGAGCACAGATTTCATGGGCAAGTGCATTGCTTTGTTTTGAAAAAGCAAAAATAAGTGAGTGTAACAAAGAACCGTTCCCAAACCTGAACCTGCCTCCTGAGCAGCAGTTGAGTACTTTGGCTGATGAACAAATAAGCAGTAGGAAGGCAGTTAGCACAGCATCAGCACTGAGCAGCATGGGGACCAGAGGACCTTCACCTCTGAAAGAGAGCAAAGAGGTAAGAAGAATTTTGCTGTGGCTGCTTGGGCTATGTGGCTCTGGGACTCGTTTGCTCCATGTGTAAGAAGTCCGAGAGGGAGGATTAGCATTTCTCAGTACACTTCTGAGTAGCATCTCTGTTACTGCTCTGAAGTTGACCCTGACTAGCCACACGCTAATCCAGGCTGGTGTGTCATCATGCCCAGCATCTCCCCAGCTTGCAGGGAAAATGGGATCCTTAAAGCTCTGTCTCCCTGTTTCCCTCCCCTGCTTGCATGTCACCACCCACCAAAAAAGACTCCAGTGCTGCTGCTGTGGATTCTTGGGTGAGCCCTTTGTCCTGTCCTGTGGTTCTCCAAGGGAGCTTTTTGCCCCCATGCTTGGAACAGCTGGATTTGGGAGTGGGTCAGATGGGAGGGGACAGAGATCCCATTCTCAGAGACAACCCCAGAAGCTGGCAGCTGCCTTGTCCCTGATCTGTGCATGGAAAGCCCGTCACCATCACACTCCTGCTCCTGAGGTTGCATGAGGTCTTTCCCACTGCTTCCAGTATGATGCCCTTGCCCACTGCATGCATGGAGGTGCATGCTGGTGAGGGAGAGGGAAGGAAGTCAAGTTTAATGTCAAGTCAATGGGAAGTGGAGCAGGAAAAATGAGATTGAAGGAGATAAGAAAGAGTCTCCTGGGTCATGAGCTACACTACTGAGATAGGCAAACAAAGTACAAATCGATTAATTAAAGTGGAAGTAATTAAAAGCAAGCTAATGAAAGATTAATTGATTTATAATTAATTGCATAATCTATAACTGCTATCATTAGATTAATTGATTAATTAGAAATAACATCTATTTATTAAAATGTAATCAAATTTTAAGTCTGGTTTTAGTATGTTTGCTGTCATTTTTTTTTTCCTGATAACTGCAAGCCTGCCTAAATTAATCTGTGGCCACATTTAGCCAGTTTTTTTCTTGTTCCCCTTTATAGAGGAGCGAATTTTTAGCCTGACTGGGTCTGATGGCTCTGTCAGCTGTACTTCGTGCACTCCAATGGCAGAGGTGTGAGAGGTTGCCATGCCCATCTGCCTGTCCCTTCCCTCTCAAGTTGCTTGTGTCAGCAATCAGGTGAAACCAGCAGCTCAGCACCGAGAAGGCTGCCAACATGTTACTTTTTGTGAAGGAGTTCAGTACTGCCTTATATCCCCTCAACCTGTTTTGTCAGTGACAAATTAGCTCAGGACTCTTTAGTTTGTACATTCTACTTGTATGATAAAATGGAAAGAGATTTTTGTACCCTATGGGAGACACCAGCTGCCAGTCCTGTAACCCAATTTTCCTAGTTCCTCGTGTGACATGTACAAAATACAGCTCCTGGTCCTTTAGAGAAGTGGCAATCTGTAGAAGAATCAGGAGATGGCTGCTTTGATGGTGGCCAGTATCTTGGTAGGCATTTCCCAGCTGTGAATGTCTGCTCTAAAACACTTTGCAGCATCTGACCTGACATTCTGTGAGTAGCAAGATCTCATTTATTCAGCTGGCATGTTGAGCTCTGAGCCTATCTGCTGGCATTTGCAAGATATTTCATGGTGACAGTAATTATTATAATCAGTCCCTTCAGTAACAGGCTTGAAGCCTACTCTTTACATTGACTTAGTTGATTTAACTGCAGAGTAAGTCACATGTTAACAGCTGGACTAAAAATACCACCCACAGATGTTGCTTAATAGGAGCCTGAGTAAGTCCACCCACTGCCGGTACATTTAGTGCTCTTAGAGGAGGCAGGTGTATAATCTAGGAAATTGTCCAGTTCAGCCCTTACAGACATTAATCATTAATGTTTAATGCAAAGAAATAATGTTCTTTTTACCCATGGGGGCAGGGGGAAAAGGGCTAAGACATCTGGGAGAGAGCTCACAAGCAGGAAGCAGTCAGTTTTTCTTCATGTCAAAGCTAGCTACTGTTTTTCACCATAAGAAATAACACAACAGTCTTTCCCAGTAGTCTGTGATAGTTTTTCCTGTATTATCTAGAGCATTCATGCTGTCTGCAAGCCAGGGTCAGAGGTGTCAGGCTATGAATCAGCTGAAATAGTTCGTCACTTCTGCTGCTGGCGGCTATGGGAAGTGTGCTGCTCTAGTTTTGATTGAGGGAAACAGGCTCGTGGACTCATCTGGCCTCTGTATAGATCCAAGGAGTGGTGGTACCTATGGCCAGTCCATGGTTGTCCCCTTTGTCCCCTGTCTGCCTGCCTTCCTATCACACCCGGGCAGTGGAACAGCCCTTGCATTGCCTGCCATGAGGGTCACAGGAACACAGTGCTCAAGGTAGGTGATGATGGTTAGAGGTGGGGATCATCCTTAATGAGAAACAGAAGGAGGTCCACTGGCCCCTTTTCAGAAAATAAGAGGCTTCTAGGACAGAGTTCCAAAAAGTCATTCACACGCAGAGCTTTGTGTATTCCCATAACACTGATACTGTGCTCAAAATGGCCAAGTAAATAATAGCATGAGAAAAAAAGAAAAGCTATTTTTTTTTCCTCTTCTGCATTTTCCCTCATTGCCTTTCTGGACCTTTTCCAAAATTGGAGTATTTTGTAAAGATAGAGTGGTTAAAACCTCAGTCAAGCTGCCATTCACCATGCTGCAGACAATGGGGACATGGGGAGAGTCCCAGAATGGCCATCGCAAACCTCAACTTTGAGTGAGGACCTTCAGCCAAAAGCCATTAGCTTCTTGGTGGTACTGGAACATCATTCGAACTGTGTCACCTTGGTGGACCAAATTCTTTCGCCTATGCAGACTGGCATCTTCCCCTCTATATGCAGCAGCTTTGTGCTGCAATAAACTGGCTGGGTGTGTGGCTCTAGACCATTACTTCTTTACTTCAGTTCTCTTCTGTGGTATTTTGTTCTTACGTCAAAAAAACTTCATTTAAGGAAAGAAACAGAAAGAAAAGGGCATTTCAGTTTCGAACACTGTGATTTACTAGAGAGATGACAGTCTGTGGGGCTGCTGTCTGGTCCTTACAAGGTGTGTATAATTCAATTAGTCACAGGGCAGTATGTATAGACACTGCTGAACTGTAAGCACTCCCATGACTAGCAAACGTGCTGCAGTCTTCTCTGGGGAAATGACACTTTTTTCTAGCATTTACAACACAGCTGGCAACAACTCTAGAAAGTTTTCTGCTTTTGCCCAGAGCTTTTAGTTATGGAGCCACGAGTTTCACTTGGCATTAATCAAGAGCTGAGTTAGCCATACATTTTCATGTGATTGTTGACTTCTTAGAGATGTTAACTGCGTTCTAGTTTCTTATCTATTTTTGTTTGAGTGAATATCCTTGTCCTGGAAAAACTAAAAAACAAAAATCTCTTGT
Organism: Mesitornis unicolor; assembly: GCF_000695765.1. Classification (NCBI taxonomy): domain Eukaryota; kingdom Metazoa; phylum Chordata; class Aves; order Mesitornithiformes; family Mesitornithidae; genus Mesitornis; species Mesitornis unicolor. Next base: position 20,052 of record NW_010171359.1, read on the forward strand.
TACGTTTTTGAAGCCAAAATGAAAACCCTCCTGGGAAAAACACTTGACTCTGGGGATGAGAAATGGGTTGTTTTCAGTTCCTTCATTTCAGCCAAATATTTTGGAAGATTTGTTCAATGACTTATGATTGCCTTTTGTCAAACAAGTGGGAGAATATTAACTCCACCCCAAGCCATTCTAGGGCTTGGCATGGGATTGCTGGGAAATATCCAAGGAGAACCAATGGCAGCTGATTGAATTCCGAGTCACATGGGGAAAAAGCCACCACATTTTTTTTTTAATTACATCTACAAGTAATCTTACTTTACCATAGGCATCACTGGATTGGGGAAAGAAGGAGAGTTCTCATTGACAAAATGTTCATGCAGCAGGAATTAGACTTTGTACTGCGATAGAAAAGAAAGGATGAACCTTTGGATGAGATTCCCAACCATGAGAAGCTATAAACATCAGCCAGGGCAGACCTAGGTGGGTTCAACTGCTATTGACATGCTTGTCACATCCCTCCATGAGTGTTTCAAATGAGGTACCTTTATTCAGTGCCTTAAAGTCCTTAGATTGAAAGTGAGCTGTTCTAAAGAAGAGGAGACGAAGGGTGAAATACACAAAAGCTTTTTATAAAAAAAAAAACCCTCTACTGACAGACGGTGTTTTACCAGGAGAAATGACTGATTTGCTATTCTATTGTTGAAGGTCCACTCCAACAATCTGAACTTATATGGAGTCAAGTTTCCTTTTCAAATACGTTAATTGCCCTTAATTGTGAGATTATACAGTAATAAGCAGTTCCTCTTTAACTGGCTTTGGCACTGATAAAATCAAGCCTATTTTATCAGAAGCACCTGGGAAACATTTTTTCAACTGGGAAACATTTAGTGCTGTAGATTCCTGACACAGTTTTCTAAACAGTTTGTCCCCAGCATAACACATGAATTCTATGCATGTGCCATGTTTCATTGGCAGATTAACAAGGACATGGAAAAAAGAACATCAACATATCATAAAAAATGCAAAAGCATTGAACACTTAATTGTAACTTGAGCTGTTCCAAAAGACATAGTAGCTGAAATAATTGAAGAGCAACAATTTCTAGGACTGGCTGACTGTCTAAATCACACCTAATTTTCTGGGATCTGTTACTATCAGTAGTGGGGAAATCAGAGCAATCCACTGTTGGCACTGATGTACAGGAGAGTGATTCAGAGCTGACACGACTATTTTATCTGGCGGATGCAGTTTATGAATTCACGTGCCTTGAGGCGGCGCATGAGTGACCGTGTGGTTGGTTTGCTCTTGACATCAGAAGCAGACTTGCTCAAGGTAGCCAAGCCATTTGCAAAGATGCTCAGCAGGCTGTTCATGTGTTTGCAAGGCACAATCTGATCATGACTGCCCTAGCTTAGCCATTTACCAAGACAGAGCAGAGTGCAAGCCTAGGGCACCTTTTTCTCACAGTTTCCTTTGGGGTACCTGTTCCACAGCAGTTTCCTTTCAGGGACAGGACTGCTAGCATGGAATCCATACATTGTACCTCAGATGTGTCTCAAAGCATGTGCTGGATGGAAGGGATCACTTCCACACATGAGAAGGAAGGTGCTGTGCAGGACCTGTTCCAGGTTGCAGATGATGGGTTTGCCAGTGGGTGTTGTTTAACGTCCTCATATGGACTGAGAAGGTCAAATCCCACCACACTTCAGACTTGAATGCATGACTGTGTCTGTGGTTTAGTGAGTTATCACCTTTAGCAGATCAGTGGCAGGAAATTTACAGAGCAAATACAAAGTAAATTATATCAGTTTAAACCTTATTCCTTGATACTGTGTTTTAGTCCTTACTTGCTACGTCCTTCAAAGGTAATAATTAATTATTGTGACTCAGATGTTGGGCAGTAATTTATTGAACTGAGGAACCTTGATGCTGGATCCCACAGAGGCACCTGCAGGAATTTTCCAGAGGCCTGGTGTACCCTGGGGAGTTACAATGGCTGCTCAATCTCCTCCACTGGAAAGAGCTTGTCAAGGGACTGCAGAGGAAAGCAGGAGTCTTTGTTTTGACCATAAATAATCTCAGAGCAAAGTTGGAGGTGTCACTCCTGTTGATATGGAAGGGAAATGGGACCTTCACTAGAATTTCCTCAAGAGTTGTTTTAGAAAAAGGCTGGAGGGTGACTAAGACTATCTCCTTCTCATCAATACAAGCTGGGGTGTGATGTGATAGAGAGCAGCCCTGTGGAAAAGGTACTGGTGGACGAAAAGCTGAACATGAGCCACCAATATGCATCTGCAGCCCAGAGGATCAACTGCATCCTGGGCTGCATCAAAAAAAGTGTGGCCAGCAGATCGAGGGAGGTGATTCTGCCCCTCTACTCTGCTCTCATGAGACTTCACCTGGAGTATTGCGTCCACGCTGGAGCCATCAGCACAAGAAGGACGTGGACCTGTTGGAGTGGGTCCAGAGGGCGAATGTCTGGCAGGGGCTTGCTGCTGACTTGACGTGCAGTTGGAATGGGAAGGAGGGAGGGAGGGAGGAGGTTGCGGCAAGTCTTTTTGCTTGGATGGAGGAAGCAGTGCCTGAGTGTGTGCATTCCCATGCTGACAAAATCTGGGAGAAGCTGGAGGGAGTGACAAGCTGTTCGCTATGCCTTGTGTGCGTAGGACACTTCTGATTTGGCTGTGGTGGTTTTTGGATGTATGGAGGCACAGCTACAGGGAGTGGTCCATCCTCTCCCAGGCCCAGCAGCTGCAAGAAAAAAAAAAAAGGCATTTTCTGGGACACCCTGCCTCTACCCAGCTCTGTGGCAGGAACTGATCCAAATCTGTCCCTTGGCTCCACAGAAGTGACAGCCCTCCAGGAGACTGAGGGAGGTGAGCAGGAGCTGCCAAAGGAGTCTCTGTTCTCTAGACCTTCATCTTTTTGCTCTGTGAGCATTTTTTACAACATTTCTTCCATTACCTCAGAAGCTTTTAAGTCTCAAAAACAATTTTGTCATTTTTCTAACTTTAAGAAGCTGGGTCTTGATTGCCTTATTTCACGGCTTCCTTGTGGTTCCTAAATGTTCTCCCTGCAAAAAACAGTGAAGTTAGTTTCTGAGCCTGCAAAGAAGTGTTATAGAGTATTTTTATATAAGCCAGATTAATGGTTTTAGAAGACGATGCATTTGTCATAAGGCAGCATTTTGGCAGCAAACTGAGCTTCAGTGAGCAGTTGTTTTCAATCTTGTCACGCGTCTTTGAAGAGCTAACCTGAATTTTCTCCTGAATTTGGAGTTTTACAAAATCATGACTCAATCCTATAACAAAAAAAGAAAAAGCAAAACCACCCCCCTACATTTTAAAAGTATGTATTCTCATAGAGAGAAGGAAGTACTTTTAAAACTCCTTCTCTGTAGTTCTTTTGTCTGTGTCCTCCTAAACTGCAGTTTTGCTTGGTGGAGCTAAACTAATCACACAGAGAGATTTATGCATTACAAATAAACACCCTGAAATTTAAAGTCAAAAAGAAACTGTAAAAGCTAGGAGAGAAATCTTTATGTAGCATTTCTGGGGGTCACATACTGGAGTTTCTTTTTTCTTTAAATAAATCATAATCCGGTATCAGCACCTGATAACAGTTACAACAGGATTTCGGAACAGCATTTCATCCTGTGTAAGCTACAACCAGAGAAACCATACCAATGCTAAAAAAGCAATGACAAATAACTGTAAATTCTTTATCATTGTCATTCTGTCTCAGAGCAGAAGTCTAATAAACCATCCAAAGTGGTTGCTTGAAGTCTGTCTCCTGGGAGCTCGCAAGGCCAGCAATCAGCCAGCTCACACCTGAGCGCAGGCAGAGCAGGAACTCTTTCCTTTAATGACACTGGTTCTGCGAATTGCAGTAAGTGAACTCAGCCGGACCTTGAGTGACAGACTCTTCTAAAATTGACTCTCAGGTAATGTGGCCAATTCAGCCAATTCAAGGTTGTTCCCTTCGGCGTATTCCCCATTTTTGGGGAAGTTTTGTTTGTCTCTAGAATGAACCCTAGCAGTAGCCCATTACACTTTGCAGTGCTCAGTGGGTCTCATGTGCAGCTTAAGGGAGGAAAAAACCTGAGTGCAGAAAGACCAAGTCTGGAGCAGGAAACAGTGGTGTTCTTATGGAGGACAATTAAAACTGATGGGTTTTAAACCCCTAATGGGCCTATTTTCTTTAGAAAAAGAGAAGGGCATGAAACAGACCAGGAGATGTGTCAGAGAAAATATCTGTTTCAACAGCCAGCTCTGGGACTGTGCTAGCAATCACGTACACCAGAAAGGTGATGTGTTTAATGCTGAGCTTCCAGGTATTTGCTTTTATAATGCAACATCCTGAAAGATGAGCAGGCTAGAACAGTGAAAGAGAGAGAGGAGCCAGAATGACAGCGTTCACCTTCTGGTTTCCCCAGCTGGTTCAGCGTGTTTTGCCCTCCTGGATCAAGTATCTCTGATGTGTTGCTGCTCTTTGCTGTGGTGTTCCCTGGCATGGGCAGGCACAGAGGTCAGTGACATTGCTGGTGTGGGAGCTGCTGGACTGCACTGAGCTGGAGTCGGGGCCCTCCCTGCAGAAAGGATTCTCCTGGCTGGTAGGAGCCTCTGGGGTTACCTGAAGGGTTGCAGAAACACATGAATATTATCACTTTGAGGCAGAACGTGCTTAGCTATGAGGGACGAGGCACCGTAGTGGTGACCTCAGACTGTGGGAACCCCTTCTGAGTGCCACGACAGAGCCCAGGGTCGAGGCAGGGAGGATGTGGCAGCCTCCCTGGGGTTGCCTTCAGGTAGCTGAGAGGGAATAACTGAAGCTTTCTATTTCAACTGCTGCAACAGGCTTTAAAAGATAAGGGAGAGGAAAAAAACCTGCCCCATTTTCACCTGTGGAAAGTCCCCACTGAGACTCCATGGAGTATGTCAGGAGACATACTTGTGTTCCTGGAGAACACAAGAGACAGGGTGTCCTTCTCATCGCACTCTGTCCAAGGTGCCCAGCAGCAAGAGTTAGAGGGTTTCTGTGCTCCCTGTATTGCTGTTAGTACTTGCCCACTTCCCTTCTCCTCTACCATGGGGTTGCGAACTGTCACACCATCACACCATGTGTGATACTCTGGGGGTCAGGGGAACAGGAGCAGCTAGAACAGCAGGACCAGCCTTTCCCTGCAAAGTATCCAGAAGCGGACTGTAAACACACGAACTGCAAGAAGCTGATACAGGGTGCCTTGCCCAAGGGAAATTTTGTTCTTTGTTCCCTTTCAGCCAAGTTAGATTTTAATCCTAAAATACACACATTTCTGTCTCTAACAATGTCCCTGCTTACTGCAGGGGGGTTGGACTACATGATTTTTAAAGGTGCCTTCCAACCCAATACATTCTATGATTCTATGATTCTAAAATCCCTTTAACAAAATTTGGGCATTTGCAGGCATGTTTTAGGTATGAAAGCAGGTGACTGCATTTTGCTTAACAGATGTTTATTTATAGGCTGTGGATTTGCTACAGGGATTCTGAAAGCTGTGGGGTCCCACAGTGACTGTATATTAACTATACCTTTTGAGGGTTGATGAGATTAAAGTCTCAATGGTATTCAGTGTGCTGGTCAACGCACTGATCTTCATGTGTCCAGCTTTGTTTTGTACTACCTGTCAAATGAGGAACCAGGATTTTGCCATAATTATGACTGTTATTCAGGGAACTGGTTAGAAATCAAAGGTCACATAGGAAACCAAAACAAAAAAAGTCCAGCCTCAAAAAGAGAAGACAGTGATGAAAACACCTAGCAGTAGGAAGTTAAAAAAACAAAGCTAAATCTTGGTATTCACAGAAACTTGACACAGGGGTTACAATCACAGAATCACAGAATCACAGAACGTTAGGGATTGGAACGGACCTCAAAAGCTCATCCAGTCCAACCCCCCTGCCAGAGCAGGAACACCTAAATGAGGTTACACAGGAAGGTGTCCAGGCGGGTTTTGAATGTCTCCAGAGAAGGAGACTCCACAGCCTCTCTGGGCAGCCTGTTCCAGTGCTCTGTCACCCTCACTGAGAAGAAGTTTCTTCTCAAATTTAAGTGGAACCTCCTGTGTTCCAGTTTGTGTATTGTATGTATTTGGTGACTTTACTGGATCTTACTCTGCCTGTTCCTGGTACTGAAAACAAATGCAAATCACTCTGGGAGCAAGTAAGCATCAAAGACTCTGTTCCTTTCACTCCCGTTCTTGTCATTTTTCTTTCAAACCTCGACACTTGCTTTGCAGAGTTTATTATTAGCAGCTGTGCCTGAGACTGGGGAGAGTGTTGCAGGAGGAGAACTATAGACATTTTTTTATTTAGATAAAGCAATATGTCTTTCTTGGCGTTGAGAGTCTTGAAGCAACTTTATTGTGGTGTGGCAGGGTGTGGGAGTGAAATGGAATTGGTAGTCTTTGAAAAATCACCTTGGACAACACATTTAACTTTCTAGGCTGCTCTGCATTAATCTCTGGGGCTGCCTAGCATTCCTTAAATCTGTGGCCAGTTTATGGAAGAGGAAACAGTTAATACAGATGTTTGTGCTATCTACTGTGGAAAGTTGGCATACAATTAAGAGAAGGACAAAATAACCTATTTCCATTTGACACCAAACCTACAGGAGACACAGCATAGCACGAACCACCTCTTTTTTGTGTTTTATTTTACCAGGGATTTACCAGGCTTGGTAACTCTTAGTCATAATAATCCTAATAAAACTGAAGAGTGAAGACAGTCACTGAAGAAGTACAGAGCAGCTGCTGCACTGCTCCAGGGTGCATTTTTTGAGGCCAGCAGAGAGAATAAGGGCAGATGCTTTTCTCCCTGCATCAAGCCGTGCTGTGGGGAAAAACAAACACAAAAACAACAAAACAACAAAAAACGACTGTCAAACCAGAGCTGCTATATACTGGTTATCTAGCTTGAGAGCAGCACTGTTCTGTCTGCCTTATGTAGCCAAGTGCCTTTTTGCAGAGAAGAGAGACAGTGCAGGTCTCCTCTTACTGTGGGATCAGGGTGCAAGTATCTGAAATTTATAAACACAGGTTCAGAAATGTCCCCATGCCACTATTTTTAGGATACACTTAAGCCTCTGCTCTTAGAAGGCAGTAAATCAAGGGTAATATTGAGACAGTTGTAATGCCTCATCATCTTTCATTTAATGTGCCAGGTGAAACTGTCTCCATTAAGTCTCTGTAAGTTATTAACTCCTTTTTCCTAGAAACATAGTTTTTCTTTACAACTTTCCAACAGATGTTAAAACATGATAAACTGGAAATGGCTTCACACTATAATTCACTGGGACTTCTCACAGAGGAATGGAGCAATGGGGATTTAATGCTGATTTTATCACTCCTGCCTTCTCTAAGGAAAAGGTCGTTGCAGCTTTAAGAGAATGTTTTTTGTGTAGCAATCTTTAGGGAGTTGTATTTAAGGTCTCTAGAGGTCCAAGTCTCTCAAGACTGCATGGAAGACAGTCCTAGATGAGGATCAGAGTGATTCAATGTTGTAACAAATCAGGCTTTGAGAAGAGGAACCAGTGTAACCACAATGCTTATTGTAAGCTTTGCTCCAGAGCCCATCAGACACAAGGAGCTTAGAGCCAGTCCCCATCCAGACTTCCTTTCTCAGGATTGCAATTGCAGATGAAAATGTTGTTGTTTCTCAAAACACTGTTTGTGTTTCCCTCTTCCCAGCAGCACTTCCCTCTGCTCAAAAGATTAAGTTTACAAACTAGAGTTTAGTGGGATTTTGTCCACCATGGTCCACCCTAAACAGCAAATGCTTGCACAAGGAAGTTCCAATTTGAACTTCCAGCCACAAAAAACGTTTTCTAGGTAGCTCCAGCCCTGGTTCTGTGTGTGAGGCTCACCAAGGTCTGCAGAGGCAGGAATAAACAGAGTGCAGACCAGCGTTTGGTAGGTTATATAGAGCTTGTACCTGACAATACAATCAGTAGAGAAAGAAGGTCAGCTGTGGCATTCATTACCTCATTCACAGCCTGATAAATCAGTCTCTGTCTTTACCCTCAACTGTTTGAGTTTTGCCACCCACAGCCCCCATGACTTCATCATCATAATGAATAATTCAATATGTATTTTTAAATTCCAGCTACTATTGCCTGTTTAAAACTTCCTACTTTATATAATTTGTGGGGTTTTCAGGAATTGCTGAGTGTCAGTTCTGTGTGGTTTTTATAGGTTTTATAAAGGGCACAGGGAAAAAAGCAGGTGGTGTTTGTTGGTACAGCAAACAAACAATTCATTGAAACTGGCATAATTGACAGACTGGAAAAATATAATTACAACAGTAGGTAAGAAAGGAGAAGAGACCAGAGAGTCCTTGAGGGTTTGAAGGAACAGAAAGACAGTAAAAGAAGAGAAGCCATCTGTGGCATTCAATGGTGTAGACACTGAGGGGCACTGAGGCAGACCTGAAGGAATATGTGGATGGAACATCTATTGTTTGTGCAGATTTGAGCAAAACTAAAGCAATGGCAGAAAGGCAAGGAGGTGAATAGGCACAGGAGGGCAGGGCTTACACTTTAGCTTTAGGAAATAAACGGTTAAAATGAGATACTCAGGCTGCAGCTGAGGGAAAAAAAATTCAACAGTTAGAGGCGAAAGAGAGAGACAAGAAAGCAAGCAGTTCTGGAGCAAAGCAGTATTGGCATTCACCTAAACCAGTTGTGTTCTTTACTTTTCAAGAAAAATCATGAAAGTAAAGTACTTGCCTCAGACCCTCACTTTGCCTAAAGGACTGTGACACTGCACACCCTCAGTGCCTGCAAGGCACGGAACAACAGACACTGCTGTGGGAAAGGACATTTGGTGCAGCACTGTCCAACACCCCATGGTTAACGTGGCCTGGGACTTCTGCTCTAGTCCTGTGAGATGTTCTTGCTTTGTTTAACCACTTCGTCAGAACATGGAGTTAAGCAAAAGGAATCAAGTTTCTGTTTACTTTCCTGTTAAAGATGGTTTCTAAACAGTTTCCCATGTGTAGAAAATTTGACATTTCAAGGACATCACAATACTCTGCTCCAATTTCTACAACTTTATATGTTTTCCCAGTTTCTAGTAGGCATCCACAATCTCTAAATCTGTGGGAATTTCTTATATGGGGACAGAAAATACATTAGGAATCAAGCCCTTAAGAAAAAAAAAGGTGCAGATGTTTCCTTCTCTTTTTTATTTCTCTTTATTTGAATTTCACCTGGGTAAATACTCATGAAACTGAATGGCAGAAAGATGGGTTTTTCATTGCTAGTTTTATGAAGAGATATCAATAAATCATCTTTTCAGAATCCTGTCTTAAGTGCATTCATCAACTGTGGTGAATATGCCACTTATTTCCCATTATCCAATGAGATGTTTTGATATTAAAAATGTTTTCAAACGTATTATTTTTAAATTTTAATTTCATTTTCACAGAGAATTTGAAAAAAAACAACCAACCCAAACAAACAAGATAAATTAAAGGAAGTATTTTAAGTTGCTGGAAAAAGAATCCAGAACTCTTTTTGTCCTAGAAAGTCATAAACTACAGTTCACAGTTTGTGGCAGGGAAATTGGATAATGTTATAGAAAAAGAACAGAGTTATATAGATATGGGCAAATTAGGTATATAAGAATGAGTTGAAACAGCTTTTTGTGAGGGAAATCAGGTGTCACAGAGGAGTCAATGAGTACACATATAGTAGTGACCCAGTTAATATAATGTATTTCAGTTACCAAAGCTTTATGATGAGGCATGTTTCCAAAGGCTTTTACAGTAACTGAGCTGTTGTGGAATGCACGTGGAAGTCCTCTCATGAAATAACTCTTGAAAGATAAGAAAACAAATGAAGCAATAAATGGACTGCTTTCTCATGGAGAGTCTGCCAGGGAAGTCTTGCTGCATCTATGCTAGTCAACATCTTTCTAAATGGTCTGGAAAATAAGCTGAAATTCAATGGTAATGAATGAGAGTTAATACTCATGGAAAAAGCAAGCCCTTAACACTATGATGGGCTCTAGATTAGAAATTGCCGTTCAAGAAAGAAACCATAGTGGTATTACAGATGGCCAGTTTAAATGGTATTAAATAAAAGTGAAATTAAATGGTATGAAGAATTAGGAAAAGAACAACCAATGAAAGAAAGGGACAGAGAAAGTGTCATTACATTCTAGCGAGTTCGAATCTTCATTGTGGTATTCACAGACACCACATCTCAAGGAAGATATAGTAGTGCTAGGAAAGTAAAAGAGAAGGATGATCACAGATATCAAATGGCTTCTGTATGCATTGATATTAAATAGACTTGGACTCATCAAACTGGAGCGAAAGATTACTTTTTTTCTAGGCTGAAGGTAAGACAAAAGGAGAGATGGACTGAAAAAGAAACTGAATAGGCTCAGTGAAAGAACAGTCTAACTACAGCTATCAAAAACCAAATAAATGCATCTTCCAAATAGACCACCTCCAAGTCTCTGCCAGAAGTTGAAATGATATACCAGGGGAAAGCTGTCTCTACAGATGTCCTTTCTGCTCCCTCCTTAGGTTTCTGCTATTAACCACACCTGCAGGATGCTGACTGGTGAGACTCTTGTTCTAATGGGATACAGATGCTGTTACAGTCCTTATCTTCTCATCCACTTTCCTCTTCCACATAACTTCCCTCTCTGGAAGTTAGAACAAAATCAATGGAGTTAAAGCAAATTACATCAATGAAAAAGAGGGGAAATCACTTCTTAGTGCTTTTTTTCTGAGACATGCAGATGCTGTGACAAGCAGCCTTAGTTAGGAAACATCAGAAATGTAATCATATTAATAGAATCGCTTTCTTAGGCATGTGGAAATGGAGATGATGTATAATTTACAAGTGAATGAAGACTCAACACTGGTAACTGCTGGACTGCATAATATGGCCACAAAATGCTTCCAAAATAATGAGTCCAGAAAATTATTGCACAGCTGTAACACAAGTGTGGAGGAGATTAGAGGAGACTTTCAATAGATTTTTAGGTTCTCCCTTTTTAAAAATACCTTTCATCCTCAATGCAGCCTGATTGCTTACAGTATCTGGCGTGAAGGCAAGAAGCAACTACAGCAAAGTCTTGCAGGGAAAACGCTAGCATATTTGAATGTGCTGACAATGTAGCTTCAGGATGAAAAGAAATTGCAGTATGGAAATCACAGGAAGGACAGGACAGTGATTCTGCAACCTTAATCAAAGGAGGAAGTCGTTTGAAGACAAACCATTCCTCCCACAATCCCTGCCTATTTATTACAATCTTTTTCACATTAAGTCCAAGAATTTCCTGGATGTATCAATTAGAGTTTGAATATAAGTAGACAGAAAGTCTTTGGAGGCATTTTCCCAGCTGTGATGGGTGATACTGTTTCTCTTGTCCTCAGATGGAGAGGTTAGCCCAGGGTAACCAGACAGTGAATCTCCTGGGACACTATTTCCAGATGTTGGGGACAAGGACATTGGGAACAGGTATGGTGGTTAGATCTGCCGTGCCCCACCAGTTAACTCAATTGTGGTCAAGGTACTCCCAGCCCTGGAAATGATTCTTAGATGTGTCTCCAAGAGCAGGAGACATGACTACAGGAGTCACACAAGATCCCATTTGATGTTCATAGAGAGAAGAAAAGAGAGTGTCATTGTAAAGAGGTACCAGTTTCAACATGCATTATGACTAGCTCTTCTAAGCTATCAACGCACATGGATGAAATCCATATAAATTCCAGAATACAACTTCGGTGGTACAATCTAGAATAATTTGAGCATGTCCTCAGTTCATATTAATTAAAGCTGAACAGAGGACTTACTCTGGCTATGCACGTTTACTCTGGTGGAAGATGCGGTCCCGTGCTTTTTGCTTGGCTTTGGGATTATGACATGTTAGATTTATTGGCTCATTTGCTACAGTAAATGAGAGTTCCTGGACTGAGTCACAGTCGATAGCAGAGTAGTGAAGGGACTGGCTGAGGAGCGGGATGAGAATAAAGAGAGAACATTTGTTCTGAAAAATGGAACCCAGTCCTCAGTCCTGCCCTATCCCATCATGACTTCTTTCCACATCCACTGAAGATGATCTGCTTTGACACTTGAAATGAGCAAACACATTTTTTCTTAAATGAAAACTACTGTAATAAAAAGGATTTGACAGGCCATTGAATATACTGCAGAACTTTGTTGAAGTGAACTAGCTTCATTTACACTAGAAAAACGGCGTTTTCTGGTGCTAATTTCTCTACTAAGAATTGAAGTGTAAGGAATGCAATGGATTGTACACATGTTTGTATAAGACATGATGGTGGGGGTATTTTTTGCAATTACCTGCTGCCTGGTGTTGAGATCTCCAGACATGAGCCGGGAACCACGGGAATTTGAAGAACTTGTGCCAGAGAGCGTAGGCTCCTGAAATTATGGATTAAAAAAAGTCATACTTATGGTCTTGGTAGTAAATGAGTAAATACAGACAGATGAGACATAGCTTTGTGACAGTAATATGAAGCTGGTGAATATGATGATCACATGTAACAAATGGGAAAAATATTTTTTTCTCTTATTTACTTTCTGACTCAGAATGTAATTTTTTCTTGGAAGATTAGTAACAAGTAGGCATTTAATATGGAAGAAATGGAGAATAAGTTTCACAGAAGATTTTAGCGCATCTGCAGATAGGCAGGTTGAGAGCCAGAGGAATGACTTTTCCAAAATGTGTTCCCTATTTTACTACCGTATCATTAATATAATATTACCTTAATCTTACAGTAACTGGTAAGGATCATCATTACCAATAACAGAGTGAAATTATAGCAGACTGTTTCTAGTTTGCTATATGAAATGCTGAACTCCCAGAGAAGTCTTGTGGACTGGACACAACCCCTGTGATGGAACTGCAGGGTGACGACTTCCTCACAGTGTCCAGAGCAGATCAGATGCAAGAGAGGAGGATATGGAGAAAGACCTTCCACTTGCCAAACTTCCACTCCTGTCCTGCTTTGACTGTTGGACCACAAAGCTTCTGTTCATACAACAGCTTTCCCTGAGGCAGCAGCTTTCATGGCACAGACTTGTGTCCTAGGTGTGTTAAAAATGAATTTACAACACTCTGCTGCATTGTGGGCATTACTATTGACCTGGTCCATTCACATATCACCTGGGAAGAAGTGTTTTCTGCAGTGGTAGACACAAACAAAGACAGGATCTGACATGAGTACCCTTTTAAGTATAAAGCAATTGGTACCATAAAATAATTTATCCAGTGTGCTGGCATTTATAGTTACTAAGATAAAGTGCTTTGGGGTATATGATAAAGCCCTTTATCAAAACTGGCTTTACGTGTCTACTTACAGTTATAAAGAGAAATGTGTGAGAACATAGCCTCCTCAGTTATCCTCAGAAGGCACAGAGGGACAGCTTGTTCAGTACAATACTTGATGTCAGTGGTGAGATTTGTTTCTGGATTATCAACTTGTAATTGAGAGAGTTATTAATGCTGAGAAGGAATGTTGAGCTCAATCCATAATCCATTATCAACTTTAATGGACAGAAGTGCCCTCAACAGAAAAAAGAATACAAGCTGTTACTGTTCCAGTCCCTCCACTGGTGTGAAAATGTGCAGCTCAAGCCCATGTACCAACACGGAGTTGAGTGAGCTGGAGAGGTGGCGTGGCACAGACTACGGGGCAGTCAGACTCCTCAGGACAGCAATGTGGGCTTTTTGCTTTATTCCACTGTGAATCCTCTTAGATCTTTCTAGAAGTGGCTAATGGAAACCATCCTTGATCAGTATACAGTACAGTATACAGCATTCTCTCTATCCCCCAGTTTCCTTGGAATAGAAGGGTGCTTGTTTGTTGGTCCCCATGATTATTTGTTATGTGGGAATCTGCCCACTTCAGTAATTTTTAGCTAAAGTTTGCATCTTTAGAAATCTAAATATCCTTAAAATACTATTTCCTTGTGACTTTGAAACAATTTTGAGAGAATCCGTGTCCTGTTGACTTCAGAACTTCGCATCAGGGCCAATGTTTGAGTGCTTTTTTGAATGTTTAGCTCACTCTTCTGAACTATCCAGTAATGACTTGGCTTACTGTAACTGGGGACATCAGTCTAAGCAATCCAGGCAGTTCTCTGGGACCTGTGAGGCAAAGTAATCCCACTAATCACCACTAACATTTCTCCTAGCTTCTTGTTTACAGACATCGAACAACATCGTGCTACCGGATACTTGCTGCTGGGCACATGACAGTGCCCAAGAAGGCTCAGCAGCAGACTGGGAAGGAGCATAACTCAGGGATTGTTGCTAATGAGGCAACTATTGGCAAAGCATGGGAAAAAAACTGGGGGAATTCAGGTAGCCATCACTTCCCTGACACTAAGGAAGCCTAATCAATTAGTGAGAAGGATCACTTGTTTGCTAATTGCAATTACTTGAATAAATGCCAAACAGGGTGACTTTTCTAACAATTGGGTGACTACACCAAAAAGCCCATCCATCTCAGGGGCAGTTAATTAACTTTATTGCCTGGTCCATCACATTTAAGAAGGAAATGAGATAACAAGTCTTGTTCTGTCTTTATAACCTTTTACATTTATTTATTTATGTCATTGTCACTTTGGCAGTGATTCAGTTGACACTGAATCTACCTGGCTTGTTGCATAATCACCTCTTGGGGGATGGACATTAAATATTCCTTGGTGCTGTGGGATTCAAACACCTTATTTGCCTCCATTGCAGTCTCAGGAGCTAAAATTACTTTCTCCACCTTTTCCCACATATGATGTGTGGAAGGAAAACACCACTGGCTAATGCTGATGTTCAGTGAAAATATGTATGCAGTTTACCTTGGGGATTTTACAGGGAGGCAGGTGCTGTGGACAATTTTTCATCTTTCAGTGGAAGAATTGCTCAGCTTGCTCGAACTATTACAAAGAAAATTGTTTTAGATGAGCAGGAAATAGAGTAAATTGCTTTTTCTGTGCTTTTTCTATTCCCACTCTTCTCCCCATTCATGTTTTCTAGTCCTTCTGTTGCTCTGTACACTTGCAAAACCTTTCTACTTTTTCAAACATCAGAAACACTAAATTGCACCATAAGTCTAGATTTTCAAAGCTAGTTAAAATTTTTGAAATTACAAATTCTGCAAAGAAAGCAGTAATTCTCTTTCAGCCATGCATTTGCTAGTTGGCGAAAGTGACAAGGCAAGGAAAAGGGCAGAATACTAAAATGCCCAGTTGCAGCCACAGCTGGATTGTTAGTAATTACTTCTAAAGAAGTCTGTTAACTCATTTCTAAGAAAACATTTGCCAAATCTGATTTTTATCTTTCTGTAACCTTCACCAAACCCAGTAGTTCTCATTGTTTTTTTCCTTGGGGGAGTGAAATAGTGAGTATAAGCTTAAAGAGAACATAGGAATATACTACTCCTATTAAGTGCCAAAGTATCAGCCTGAAAGTGTGAGCTCAGGAGAAGAAAAACCCAGGAGGCAGATTCTCAGCCTGCCTCATGGTTCATTTCAGACATTCCTGTTAAAACCACTTCTTGTTAGTAGGGGTTTTGTTTAGTATTGGTGCAGGTCTCCTGGAGAAGTTGTTGAGTCTCTGTCTTTGGAGATATGCAAAGTCTTTCTTGACTCTGTCCTGAGGACCCTGCTGTGGGTGATGCTTCTCTGAATGGCTGGCTGCCAGCCCATTGAAGAGCAGGGCAGCAATTGCCAATGAGGAGCATCACAATTGTAAGGGGCATCACAGATGACCAGCCCTCACTACTGCGGTTTCAGCATGCCCCATGCTCTCTCTCTCAGCTGCCGTCCTCCAGGAACGTAATGACCCAAAGTGTGGAGAGCTGCATAACTTTCCCAAGCAAGGAGCAAGAGGCATTGTGTTGAAGAGCAGGGAGCTGGACCTGCATTTCTGGAAGACCAGACAATCAGGGCTCCCTCCTCCTGCTGTCCCTGGCTGCTTTGCATAGACTGCCAGTGTCCTCTCAAGACTGAGCATAATAATTTACAGTGTGCTTGCTGCCAAGCCTCCACTGCCCTGAAAGGCTGTTTGTCCTCAGCAGTACTGAAGAGAAATCACTCCACTACAAGTGCATTAAGCACATGAACAGCTCTGACAAGAGGCAGAGTAATAATTTGTTTGGTAAGCTCACTTATGCTTTACTGAATTCATTTATTGGCTGTCCAACAGCTCCATCAGGCGCTTCTGCAGCAGCCAGACAGAGAGACATGACCTAAGTCTGGAGTCAAGTCAAAAGGTCCTCCCCACTTCTTTACTACAGTGGTAAAAAGAAAATCTCCTCAAGCAAGCAAAGGTGTCCTGCCTGTGCAGTGCTTGCTAAGCGTTAGCATTATTTCAGCAGCAACAGCTAAGCAAGGCTGTGCCAAGCTTTGGCAGGTTAATGTGCTCTGGACATATGTGAAGTGCTTAACAGTTTGATGTGGCAATGGCAGGAAATACAATTTTAATCAAATTTGAGCATTGTTCTCTCTCCAGGTGTACAAGCTTCATGAATGCAACGTGTTATCTCTCACATTCATTTTTTTCATGCAGGTTGAATGCAAATTACAGTGTGTCTTTAGCACACTGATATGATAACAAACTGAGACAGATTGCAGATTTACCAGTGAAATACTGAAGAAGAGGACATTTTGTCTTAATTACTCTGAAAAGGCAGGTCAAAGGCAGAGAAATAGGTCATCAGTCTACTTTTCTACAGGAAGGCTTGAGACAAGCACTTCACTGTTGGCCATACATGTGCAAAGCAATTACAGTAAATAAGCCATAATAGAGAGAAATGTTAATCTATTTTTTGAGAGATAAGGTAAAGATTGGCTGGCTTCTACTGCCTCAGTATTGCATTGCAACCTACATGTTAAAAATGTATTGCACAGAATAAATGGAATGGGAGTAGCTGATGAATATCACAAAACGGAGATGCCGAGAGCTTTGCTGCACTGCTGGATGATGTTTGGATATTTGCTAGTGACAGATGGTGGGCCTTTTCATCCGTATCTGTGTGCCCTGGATGGAGGATTGCTTGATGACATGCACATAGCTACTGTCACCGTCGTCTTTGTCATTTTGTAGCATTCTTGCGGCTTTGAGGGCCTCTGTGTGTTTAATCATTTGTGCAGAGATGTTATGAGGCAGGTGCTTAAGAGCGTGGGGAGGGAAGATAAAAAAAATAAAGTCAATTCCAGTTACTCTTAATCCCAGCAAAGGCACAGTCTGTGATCACTTAGCTGTTCCTAAATGTCCTGGGTCTTATATTGCCCAGACTGAAAGTTGTATGAGGCTGGAAGAGATTAAAAGTTTCTCTTTGCAGTGGGAGAGCACCAGAGATGAGCATCCTACCAAGAGTACTCTGGCTGAGGGGCATCCATGGATCTGCACCCACATCAGTCTTAGCTCCTTATTCCTGGTCAAGGGCTCCAGTTTGCTATGGAAGACTCCTCTAAACACTTCTTCAGCGACATTTTAAAGGAGAAAGAGTTAAAAAAAAAGAGGGTAAACAAAACAAGAAAGGAGATTTTCTCTCTTCTTGGGAGAAATTCAAGGCTTTCACAACAGTCCAGACTAAGGTGCATTAGAGGTGTATTAATAATGAACATGGCCCTCGACACTTGCTTTTGCTTGTGTACAGACAGGTGATACTAGGCCCCTCAGTGTCCTGGCTCCTTGAGATCCCTTTCTGTAGCATGAGTATATCCATACATACCTGGGCTCTAGGTCCTGCTTCTACTCCGAGCCATGGAAGCAGGAATAGTATAGCCAGCAGCATTAGAGAAGAGATTGTCTTGGCACTAGTGAGGCTGCACCTTGAGTACTGTGTTCAATTTTAGGCACCACGAAATAAAAAAAGACATTGAGGTGCTGAAGAGAGTCCAAAGAAGCGCAACAAAACTGGTGAAGGGTCTTGAGAATAAGTCTTATGAGGAGTGACTGAGGGACTTGGGGTTGTTTAGTCTGAAGAAAAGGAGGCTGAGGGGAGACCTTGTCACTCTCTACAACTACCGGTAAGTTTAGGTGAGACATTGGGAAAAAAATCTATGCTGAAAGGGTTATCAAAGACTGAAACAGACTGCCCAGGGAAGTGGCTGAATCACCATCCTTGGATGCCTTTAAAAGCCACCTAGATATGGTGCTCAGGGACATGATTTAGAAGTGGGCATGGTGGAGTTAGATAATGGTTGGACTTGACGATCTTAAATGTCATTTTTAACCATAACGATTCAATGAATATATGAAGATCCCAGCTGTTACTATGGCATGCCATTAGCATTCCTCCACATGGCAAGTTCATCCTGTCCCTGTGCAGGTGGTGTATTGCAGCCATTTTCTTCCACAGGCAAATCAATAGACCAGGAGTACTGCTCCATTGCACAACCCTTGGATCCTTCATGCACCAAAATACACATTACTGCCCTCTCTGCAGAAACCTGAGATAAACAATTCCAGCTTTTATCAGCTGAGGCTGGAACCTTAGTGTAAAACTATCAAACAACATTTATTGTAGACCTATGACTTTTGCCTCCCTATTTCTCAGTGTGTCTTCCTCTGCTCCCAGAGGAATTTGGTCTTATTTGTTGAAATATCTTCTATCTGGATTACCTCCAAACATCAGCTGTAAGCCTGATTAGTTATCAAGGAGATCATTGCAATTCATAATAAGTCATGTGCTAATTACATTTACCCTAAGAGTATTTTCCCCTCATTTATCTTGTGAGTGCTCATTGTGCAGATTAATAATGAGCATGACAACTGCAAGTGAAACCAGTACTGTGGACTGTCAAATAAAAGCACGCGGGGATTGGGTTCTTAATTAAAACTATTTGTTTGGAATTACAAATGCTTCTACCCATCGTGTTTCCAGGAAAGGTTATTTATTAAAAACATATTACTTCCAAGAGACAGATAAAAGACACTAAGATGCTCTGGTAACACCCAAAGAAACACTGTGTATTTAAAACCATTTCATACCCACACTGAATTAAAGAGTCTACAGAAAATATCAGTCTGTAAGACCTGAAGAGCAATACCCTCTCTCTAATGCAGGAAAGTACAAATAAGATCTTCTCCTCTCTCTGAGCCATAATCCAAAGAACTCAAGCCTGTGGCTTTCTTTTTACAGTCAGACTTGGCCTAGATTCTCTCACTAAACTATCTGTAGGCCTCAAAAATAGTTTTTGTAGTCAAGAAGTACAACAGAGTTGGTCACCCTTCATGGGCTACGTGAGAAACTGCAGTTTGGAAGTGTAAAATGATTTACTTATATTTTTAAAAGAGCACCTCATTCCTTCTCACAATCTAAAAAACAGTGCTTGTGGTTTTAAGAGAAGAAAAGTGTGGGTAGAAGTGCATGCTGTGACATCTCTGTACTTTAAGTTACAAGCCAGCACTGCAGCAGCCAATGCTTCAAAGAAAATCAGTTCTTTCTTATGGGCATCAACACTCTGCTGGCTGTTTACAGTTTGATTTGTGGTGGATTTCTTTTGGTTGGATGTAGATGTATCATGCAATTAGCTTTGAGAGTGATAACTTTATGTCAGGACAACAGACTTTCTTCTCTCAGTTCTGTTCAAAATCCTATTACTTTTAACTTCCTTCTTATACTGGTTTTCAGATCAGCACCTGCTTCAGTCCTTCTGGTAGTTTAGCTAAGTTTCTGATGAATGTGTTATTTTCGGTAAGATTTCTTTTGTTCTTCTAAAAAGCCCAACATTAATTTACTGTCAAGTTGTGTTGCTTCCCTCTGCCTTCCCTGCCCCCTCTCCCTCCAATAACTTAACTAATATTGGGGCTGAAATTCAAAAAGTAATTTCTAGCAAGAAACAATTTTTCTTACTTGCAGCCCTGGCATTTCAGAAATAACAAAGATGAAGATGAACTCTTGTGGAATGGCTCTAAAAAGCCAGTATTTTAGACCTTTTCATAACCTAGAAGAACTAATTACAACCCATATAATTTCTTGTTCATTAGTTCATGACCCTGTGACTCAGGTGCCATGTTCCATTAGTCAGCATAATCTCATGCAATTTACATCACAATAGCATAAATTGTAATTACAAATAATTCAGAGGTCAAAGAGGTTGTCTCTTGAAACACTGGTTTTGCCCATGAAAGTGTCTTTCTTTTTCGTTAGTGAAAACATACTGCAGTAGTAACAAATTGCCTGGTTGTAAGGTACATTGCTACATGAATGCCAACACACATGTACCATAAAAGGTAGACCATTGATATATCTTACCCCTCTAGATGCAATCAAATTTCTGATTCATGAGGCCACTGTCATTCTAAGCATGGATTCTTCTTTAACTAATACAGCTGCTAAAATGAAAATCTTTCCATAGAACACATTTGAAATCACATTACCAGCTGTCCATTCATCAGAGGAGCAAAACCAAACAGTTCTTTTGCTACTAGATCTTCCAGTACTGAACAACTCTCCTACTAGTGGCTAACTGGATTTTGGACATGCACTTGCCACAGTGTCTTTCTTTACTCCTGCTTTCCCTCTCTCACACTGCCAAGCAGAACCGCAGCTAGCTGATATTGCTGTCAAATGCCTTTCTTGGTACCAATCTGAATCCAGAGTAGCCAGTGACTTTGCTGACATTTTTGCTTAAATCAGAATAACTTTTCTTATCTAGAATGCTTGTTTTCATGACCTTGATGACATAGTTAGAGAATTCAGTTTTTCTGAGGGAGAGGCTGGTTTACGTTTGCTCATGCAACAGCTGTGCTTTGTCCTTTAAAAAGACAAAGTAGTCCCTATGCTTGGCTATTTTTAAACTACATAGGTCTTACCGGTCATCTAAAAATAAGTTTCTAATTTTCACATGTAGTATACATAGAACCATCATTAGACCAAATATGGTAGCACAAAGGGGTCCTTATCAGGTATTTGGCTTCTTCTATAGTGGCAATAATGAATTTAAAATACACCAAAAAACCATAAACAGACCCTGTGCTTCCTGTTGCAAAGCACCATGAGCGGAAATTAATGCTTTTGTGCAAATATAATCTAGATTCAAGACACGTTCAGACCTCCCAGCAGTAATCAAACAATAATAGTTTCTACTTCCCTGAAAGGATCTGCTTAATCATAACCCCTGTACAGTATAAGGAAGCCCAGTATTTTGAAGGGAAAAATAATGTTGGAATGTAAAACAAAAAAAAATCTGATCCTCAGAAAAACCCATGGAAGAACTTCCTTCTAAATAAGCATAATTAAAACATCTTGTTATCAAATTTTCAAATCAGAATTTTTCTCTAAAGACAGGCCCAAAACATCTAGGCCACCTGATTCCCAGGGATTTTCTGTTTCTCTTTCCTCACTGATCTTAGCTCAGAGAGGAGACCCCAGAGGACTTTAACTGCTCGGTCCCAGTGCAATCCCCATAACAGAACAGACACAGAATTTGGCTCTCCGGGCTTTCTTGAAAAAAGCTTGCCAAGCAGGCTAAGAGAATTGCCATAGGTCAGCTAACATTAACAGCTGTTTTCATTTTGATTAACTGGGCTTTTCTTTGAAAAAATACAAAACAGAAAAAGTTATCAAGGAACAAGTACTTCTGAAACCTGTACCTGTCACAGTTTAAAAGAACACCATGAGCAGTGGAATTAAGAGGCTCTGGATTCTTACTTATTTGTGTCTTAAAAGCGATCACCTTGGTGGACTTTATAATTTTTGGTAAAGGGTGAGCTGGTGGTTGAATACAGGCATTTACCAGGACAGGAAGCTCTGATATCTTGCTTATACAGCTGTATATCTAAATTAATGTCCTCCATCCTGCTCATATCAGAATTAAAATCAAATTAGCAAGAATTAGACCTCAATGCAGCTGTTTGGTTTTGAAAGCCAGGGCCTACTTATTTGATGAACTGAACTGGAATATGTAAGTCCTCGTTTTGGAAACCTCTCAAGAAATATTTCTGTATGACAAACTCTGGATGGTAATGGGATATTTTTAGTGTAATGTTTGAGTGCATTCCTCTGGAAAAGAATGAGTCATTACCAACAGAATAGATATGCCATAAATTTTACTTGCTTTTCTGCTCATGCAATACTATAAAGCAAAGCAGAGTTTCCTGAGAAGTATTCTTTACTGAAGTTCATTCTTCACTGAGACTATATTTTTTAAATTTAGTATTTCTTTCACCCCCATACCTAGTGAACATTGTTCTGACCCATTACAGGCATAAATATGACATTAATACTGTCATTAAAGACATTAGTGACGTTAATACAGTCCACTTGTATAATAAACATACAGAACAGATTTCTGCAAGAGTTCTGCACCCCACAACACTTTGAAGTTCTGTCTGTGTTTCATGTCCTGCATGCCTTTTAAAGCTTTTCTTTAGTACCCTTTCAGCATTTTCCTGTCTCCTCTATTTAGATCTATTTATCACCCCCAGTGCTTCCTCTTCAGGTCACTAATGGCTCTTTTTATTCAAGCTGTCTCTGCCATTATTTGCCCTGCATCTACAGTAACACAGTTGCAACATCACCACTGCGCCCTACTGTAATACAAATAATAAACACATCTTCATTGTTTCTTTCTGCAAGCTATAAGTATGGTTGATATTTCCTTAAATATTCAGTTTTGCACTCAAACAATCTATAAAAGTCATAAGGATGTTGTCATTTGGTTGTGACAGGAAGGGTTCTGCCTGTATGACAATATGAAAGGCCATTGTAAGGCATGGCTTCCAACAAAACAGAGGAAACAAAGCTCTGTGGTTTCAGCTCAGCATGTAAATTTTTCGACAACATGTCAGGGCTTTCTGCAGCAGCAGTTTTCATAAGTGAAAATGAACTCACACAATTATGAGTTTTGAACTTCATGGTAGGACAGATGACCTAGTATTACATGGCATCTCCTAAGAGGAAACTTCTGTAGTGGGAACTTTGTGATGTTTATTGAAGTTTAAGTACATATTTTTCTTAATTTGTAGCAGAAATGGCTCTCATGCACAACAAGGTCTGTTGAAAAAACAAAGTACAGTTATATTTTCACACAGTTCAATACTGAGTGGTTTAGATTTCATGCAATTCAAAACAGCACTGTTCTCTATTGTTCTCACTTATATTATCATATGAACCTTGTGATGTTATTGGCTATTTTTTGTGTTCAGTAAAGTACTGCAACAAAATCTTCAATACAGACTGCATAATTCAGCTGGCGTAAAGGGACAAGAAGTGTGTTCAGAAAATGACCTGTTAGGCAAGATAGGAAGAGATTCCCAAAATACTGGTTTATCCAAACAAGTAACTCATTTAATAACCTTGGATCATAAAGCCCATGAGGCACAAAGAATTCATAGAAAGCATAGAAGAAAAGGTCGATTCAGAAGCTAATGACAAAGATCTGTTATGGTGAGGAGTGATTCTTGTAGATATATACATTTTAAAGGCCAGAAGGAAAACTTCCATCACCCTGCCTGTTTTGTGTAGCAATGTCTTGCTGTGTCTCCTGTAACTTGTGTTTGAAGAGTGTTCCAAAAAAGATATTCTACATGTAAGGACTTAAAGAGTGGACTGTTTCATATTTAGCCTTTATTGGTGATGTGAAACTTAGAAGCTGGTATTTTAGATGTTTGCAAGCATTCCAAAAGTGAAGCTTCTGCAGAATAAACTACTTTGTGAGGTTTATGGCATTTGTTCCTTTTTATTCTGAGTGTTGAGATCTTTACAGAGAAGGGATGAGAAAGGAAAGGAGCTTTGTGGTAAGGTGAGCTAGGAATGTTTCTTTTCATTACTACCTGTGAATACTTGCAGAACATGGAAAGAAAGCTAGTGAGTTTTGGAAGACAGTGGAAAGAAAGCTGGGATGCAGGAAGGTCTTCCCTGCTTTGGCTGCAATGTCATTCTCCTGAGGCAAAAGAGATAATAAAAACCTATGACAAATAAAGTGACCTTTGTCTTGCTCCAGTGATGTTCTTGTCACAGCCATTAATTTGACAATTTTCTAATTCCCACTTCTGATTGAAGGTTTTAGTTGGGACAGTGTCATAATTCTTTGACAGTTCAAAATAAAGAGCACCTCAGACACAGGAAGAAAAACTTCTGTATTTAAATAAACAGCTTTTGAAGACATGATGGAAAACTGAGGGGTATGAAGAGACTGCTAATGCTGATAGAGACATTTACACCAAGTTTCTAGGCTCCACTTTAAATTCATCTCCTGGCCTACCAGCGCTTGTCATCATCTTTTAGCAGCACGAATCTGAGAAAAGGAAAGGAATGTGAATGAGGCCATTAGCCCAGTTCTCATAGATCTTATGCTTTTGGGACTTCAGAAATTGACAGCATATGTTGGTAAAAAGCCTGAGAGATCAGCCAGGACAATAAGTTACTGGTAGGAAACAGCTTGCTTATCTGCCTTTAATTTGCTGCAATTTGGTTTCTTCTATGTGTGTGTGTGACTACATGTGTGCATAAATTTCTTTTCACTGCTGCATGCAATTCCAACCATACATGCTTGCCATCCTACACCCCTTGAATGGCATCCAGTGCTCCTGAGTAATGAAGCCTCTATACCCCCTTTCATAGGCACCGCAGCAGGAAACATATCCTAAACTCATCTTATTTAGCTTGTAGAATTGCTTGGGTCTCTTGCCAGCTGGAAGTTGGCTGGCTAGCAGGCAGGCATCAGCTTCTAACCTTTCTCAAACACAACCTTATGCAGCTTATCAGAGTCAGCTATAAAATAAGAAAAGTCAACCCATAAATGAGGATGGATTGGCTGTGGTTGCTTGTTCAGTCTGTACCACCAGCACTCAATACGTGCCATCCACATGAGGGTTACAGCTCATTGCCAGAAAAGGGAACAATGACTCAGAGAGGTCACAGCACATAGTACAGTGGAGTGTATGTGTCGGGTGACATTGCTCATTGACCACCTTGTAGAAGTAAAAGCAAGCAGACTCCTGCCTTACACACAGATGACCCAATGTCCCATAACTGTGAGCTCCATAGCAAAATCTTTGTCTGTATAAGAAGCAGCAAACACTTAGAGAGCCAGGAACTGGAGAATCTTGGAGTAGTGGCTCTATTGGTGTCCCATTGCTCCAAGAGGTTGCAGAGGTTGGATGTGTAGGTTGGCACTGAGGATCCCAGCGATGTCAGCTTCAGTAGTATTTGCTGTTTTATTTCATCCTGCCAACAGGGATTTAAATTAGTCAGCATTTCCCTTGCCAACACAGCCCTGTAGCCAGCTTGAGACCCATGCAATTCAAGCACTTGGCTTTTGTATTTGGCTTGATAGCTATGGCTTGGCCACCTCTCTCTCATATTTGTCCTAGTTCCCTTAAACAGCAGTCAGGGGATTTCTGTGATATTTCCCGAGGGAAATTCCAGTATAACCAAAATAAAACTCACAACAATTTACTGTGAATTTCTCATGGTACTTAGTATATTGTCAGTCAACATAAGCCACAGTCTTTCAAATAAGCACCTTATATCACAAAATATATGTTTGTAAAGGTTTCTAAAGGGTTAATATTTTTCTAAGTTTTTTTTTTTATAGAACTCAAGAAGTCAATGGGCTGCCTGTAACAATCAAAGGCATCTGCTACAGCTGTCCTGAGAACCATCTATGAATATATAATATTCATAACTTGATGATGTGGATTATAGACACTATTCATGTTAAAGCTATGTATTTTGAGAGTAAAGAGACTGATCTTTACTCTGGAGCTACTTCATTGAAGGTTAAAGTATAGCTGGTTCTCTGGTGCAGCAGGGAGACGGAGATCACTCAGCTGGCCATGGCCATGCTACAGGAGCAGCACTGGGGAGGAAGAGGAATGCAATCTTTTTGCCGTTTTAAAGAGTTGAATGCACACAACATTTATCACTCAATCTGGAATTTGCCCACAATGGTAAAGTTCAAACAGTGATGCCACTTATCTCTTCAAGAAATCGTATCAAACTACCTCAACTGGCCGCACTAGTTTGTGTGGTCCTGACAACACAAGATAACTGCTCAGAAACAACTCAGTTTCTTGGCACAGTTTTGTTTTGTCTTCACTGCAAAGGATAAATCCTATTACTGTTTAGGCAAAAGCAAAACTCCTTCAACTTGCAACTTAACATCCTATCCCAAACTGTAACTATCCCAAAAGCTGTAACTGTGGGGCAGTTTGTGGCCACCTCTTGCAACACAGCTCTGGCTGGATGTAAGTGAAATTTGGTTTATTTACTAATGGAAGGAGTCAGGGCATACCATGACAACTACAAATACTAACGTATCTGGAGGTGTTTGGTGGGGCAGGGACAGGAAAAGAATCAAGATATACTGCTACCAGAAAGGCCATAAAATTTCTGTCCCTTAGGACACTCTGCTCCAGTTATGTCAGGAATAAAAATTGTTGCATTTAAATTGGTTTAAGATTTGTTTTGTACTTGAAGAACTATACTGCTATCTATTTTTTGGTTAAAGAAGTAGAAGCTAATAATTTTTTTTGTAGCAGTATTTCTGCATTTAGACAAATGCTGCTGTCATGGGCAAAGCTTTTAGTTGCTGAAATAGCTTAGAAATGCTTTTGGTTCTTGGAATAGAAACAAAGAAGAACATTCCTAATTCGCTACTCATTCAACTCTTCAAGAGAGTTGAACGATCTTCAAGGGAAGAAGAAAGATCCAGGGAACCATGGGCTCGTCAGCCTTACCTTGATCTCTGAAAAGGTGATGGAAGAAAACAATCAAGAGAAACCATTTTCAAACATACTAATTATAAGTAGGTTATTGGGAGAGTTCAGCACAGATTTCCAAAGGGATGTCTTCCCACCTCACCCATTCTGTGAGTCTGTGACTGAAGATGAAAACTAGAGTGAAAACTGATCCAACTCCTCTTACCTGACAAATCCCATACTGTCCCTTTTAGCTCTCTACTGGGGAATTTAGTAACTAATTAACAGATGGAATAGTAATTGCATTTAGTCACCTATACATTTAATTAATTAAATATCTGAATAAGAACAACTCAAATACCCAGGTTTAGGCAGCAAAATGTAAAATTCTTAGTACAGATAGCAGCTCAAGAGCTTTCATTTAGGATTATCCTAATTTGGCGATTGTCCTTGCCAAACTGGCTGCCAGTCTAATAAGACTGTATTAATCTAGAGTATAATAAGACAAGCAGTAAAGCTACATATAAGCTAGTGGCACATTTCAGAATTCAGTTTTTTGTGTGTCTGTTAGAACACATCAAGTTACTTGGAACTTTAATTCGTATAGTATTGCCACAAAAACCAAACTGTACTGTGCAATGCATCCTCCCAAGCTGTTAGTACTGGTATCTGGATGTATCTGATGAATGTTTCCTTCAGCTCTGACGATACTGTAATAGCAACCTCATTTCAGCCATGCTGTCCACCTCTGTCATGGCCACAACGCCAGGTTTCAGGAATACAGTCTGTCCCCCTGCATGATGTGGATAAACTGATTTCAAAGGAGACTAAACAAGGTCCTACCTGTTAAAGGTAAACAGAACCAGTGAATATAGTGTTATGATATAACACTGCTGGTTGTACAACTTGCACTGAAAGTGTGAGATGTTAACACGAAAAAAGCAGTTGCCAGGCAGATGATCAATTGTGTGCTTGCTCCTAATATGCTGTGAATCAGAGTGCATACATTAATGTTCATGTATTGGAGCTCTCTTAATACCCTGGTGGGATTACTTGGATTGGTGGTCAGGGAGTGTGTCTGTGCATGTGCATGTTTAAAAAATTTCCTACTCACTTGTTTCTCTCAGACACATCAGAGAATTTTTTCTTCTCATTCCATGTATGTCAAGTGGAAACGATACACCGTTATGTCCCATTTTATTACAAACACATTGTTTTTACCAAATTACTACTCTGGAACACTGATTACCTCTCTAAATAAAAAAGTATAATGATAATTAAAGGTATTTCAAAACATTTAGCTGTAAACCTGTTAAACTTGACAGAGTAATTTAAGCTTTTTTTTCCCCTCCATATCCTCTCAAAAGACAGTTTGGTAAACATTTTCAATGTAGTGGGAAAAAAGAAAATGAACAAATGAACAATATGCAGCTAGATCAGTATCAGAAGAAATTATTTGCAATTAAAGGAATGAAAAATAATGGAAGGACACTCACGAGTAGAAAAAGGGTTTTGTGTAGTGAAACTGGAGTGAGTTCTGTTTTTCAATATATATTCCAGGAAATGTGCAGGATGCCTAGGAAGTAAGGGGTGGGATGTGTGTGTATGTATGTGCATGTGTGCATACTCTATATGAGATTTGAGTCCCAGCACAAAGGAAGAAAGATGATGTGGATGCAGAAGCACGGGATGGACATAAACTACAAGTGAATTACTGATAGAGTGATTTATGAGTGGAAACAGAAGCAGAGTGATGCAATAAAAGGCATGAGAACTCAGGATAGATATGGTGACAACCCTGTGTTTTGAAATGTGACAGGGTTAAGGAGATCATTCAAGGTCCACAGGCATTTGAAAAGGTGTTTTATGGACAAATGAAAAGGACAGGCTATTGGTTTCCAGAAACACAGAGACCAAGGCAAAATGACTCCAAGAAAACAAACCCAAAACCCAGAGTGTGAGAGAGAGAAAGATAGAAAGAGAGACAAATAGAAAGAGAGACAAATAGAAAGCACAGGAATCTACTGGAGAGACATAATGGAGAGGGGAGTATAACCACCTCTCTTAGAGACTCTGCTGGAGTTGCGTATGTGGACTTCCATAGACACTCAAGATCAGATCTGTTTACAACTTGAAAACTCTCATATATTTTGACAGAAAAGTACTACAAGGAAATATCCCATTCTAAAGGACACAGACTTTTTTTCTTTGGAAACTCAAAACAAATATTGCTAGTAGCATGAAAGGCTACATCGATTTCTTCACCAAATAGCAAGAAATCAATAAGGAGTAACAGCATTTTAGATTTGCTTTAAATAAATTATTATATGCAACAGTATAAGTAGAAAATGTTGGTTAACAGAGTCTTGGATAGTATGATCAAAGGTTGAAGATTAAACAGAAAAGAAAAAAGGCAAACATGCCAGTAGATGCACTGTAATGGAAAGGGTTGTCAGTCTGCAAAAACTGCTGCTGCTGGACTCTGTGTATAGAGCTGTCTCTCAAGAGCCCAGAGATACAGTGAATCAGGGAGCAGCATAAGATCTTGCATTCCAAGATGTGCAGATGTAGAAAGTCAAGCTTATTATTTCTGCAATGTTTTCAATGTTTCTAAGTAGCTTTTTTTTTTGGTACAGTATGCTTATTAGACATGTTGTTTGGTTAGCTAGCACTGCTGACAGGCTATGAAGCAATTTATTAGGAGAATATTTTGTAAATCTGATCTGATGGATGTTGGCATCTCCCTACAGTTTTTAAAGTAACTCTGAAGATAACATTTTTATCTTATGAATGGATGATGAGACTCGTTGGTCCCATTTGCCAGAATGAAGAAGCTGGTCCCTATTATCTATGCGTCAGGTGGGCTGAGAGATTGAGGGTAATGCTTTCACAGTTGAGGAAGTATATGTATAGGTCTTAATTCACTGTTTATTATGTAGAATTATTAACTATGGCTCATTAAATGAAGAGTCTGCTGTACTTGATATGAAAAATGATATGAGGTGCATGCACTCCTGAAGACCATCAACCTTTTTCTAAAAGAAATACTAAATGAAAGAAACTGAGGACCCTTGGAGTGGATTAACAGATAAGAAGGTGGAACATGAGGCAGTTTGGCAACAAAGGCTACAGGATTTCTTGACAAGTGATATTCAGAAGTGGATGAACCTATCTGGAACAGAGAACATCACAGACATGTATTTTTTTGCCTTTGGGATAGAGGAACAAAACAGTGACCATCTATGAAACTTGATGGTAAAACAAGGGAAGCTCCCAACAAAAATGCTAGGGATGTCTCCAGCTAAGACAGCAAACTTTGCCCTGAATTGAACTTTTCCACCAGTGTTAATGGGTGGCTGCGTGCAATCATGGGCATGAGGAGCAGCTGAAACCCCAGAGAAGGACTGGGAAAAAAGTGACAAATGGCTACGGGTGCAGTGAGAAGAAACTTTGGGATTTTATCCTGTAAAAAAAAAAATTCATAAAAGTTTGGAGCTGAAAACACATTTGGTTCAGAGGAAAAAGTCTCTTTTTGTTTGATTGTTCTGCTGTGATCACAATAGCAGGACTTTATGCTTGCTTTGACAAGACAGATGACTGCAGTGATATTTGATTCAAGATTAATTTCTTCTCCTGACCCAAATCTTACTACTGCTTTGGCTGTAAAGGAAAAACAGTAGTTTTCTGCGTATATTCCTGCTATAAAGCCTATAAAACATCTGTGTATCTGGGAAGAAAAAAGATGACATCTTTTATTGTTAAGATTTTCTGATATGACTTAGCACTGTAGAACAGTTTGCCTTAATGTCTTTATGTTATTAAAAGTAATTTTTTTTTTCTGATTAAGGAATACAGAATTCTTTAAGGCAGAATAAAATCTGTGCAGCAGAACCGAATGGACATTGTAAGCAAGCAAGCTGAGTGCTGGCAAAAGGATTAAAAGAAAATTTCCCTTCATTTAAATGGTTGACTTTAACTCAGGCCAGCTCATGCTCAACAGGGAGGATTAAAAGAAGAACTCTTTGCACAGTGAATGAACTATAGAAAGGACCCTTAGTTCTTGCATTGTCAAGATTTCCTTTTAGGCTTGATAAGAAAATTGCAATGTAAAGTTAGGTAAAACTTGGGATGCAACACAGGAAATAAATGTGGCACAATACATAAGCAGCCATGGATGTTTCTGGATGTTCTGTTTAAGCTTGAAGCATTTTTAGATCTTGTCTCAGCTTCATGAGCATTTAAGAGGCTGTCAAAACCACAGCAAATCCCATTCATTACATAGACTTATTTGAAACCTTAAATTTCAGACACATGCAGTCTAAGACAGTCATTAAGATACAGCCTGAAGGGCTTTTCTCTCTAAGTGGCATGGAAGACATGCCCATTTTCATTAACGGTCATTAAAAAGACTTGATATTAATGACTTTCCACACTTAATTTCCTTTTCAGAATCATAAATTATCTATGATTTTGAATTCTACACTTGCCTCGTTTGGTTTCTAGTATTCTGTCCTCTGCAAGGTCTTTATATAAAGAATGGAGACAGACAAAACAAATATCCCTTGAGGCTTTCCTAACCTCACAATAGACTCCCCATCTTGCAAGATCTCCTTGCAAAAGAGAAGAAAGTGCAAGTGCTTCCAAGACTTTAATAATAATGATTTTACACTTCTAACTTTTGTCTGACATCAAACACTTACGAGAGTCAGTAGATTCCAAACAGCTTCTTGACACTAAAAGTACACTGAGAAAAAAACTTGGTAACAAATATCTTATGAAAAAGGAGGTTTCTTGTCCTGATTCAATTACTGGCTTATTACATTATTGCAGTTAAGCACCTCCACTGAAGTGTTTTCCCTTGACACTTTGCAAACCCAAACTCAATTTGAGAAATGGTAAAACTTACAATCTCTTTTTGCTTAGATTTTTCTCACTGGAGAAGAACAGGAGACGCATTACAGTAGTCTTTTTAGCCTATAGGTCTTTTGTTTATGGGTCTCAGTGAAGGAGGAGACTCCTGCTAAAGAATTACTTTACTGCAAAATCAAGAGTCTACACTGCACTCAGGATCACACAGAGTCACAGGATAGTGGTCTCCTGGTGTCCTGTTGAATCCTCTGTACAATGTCACAATAATGGACGACATATCCACAAACTGCCACTTGGCACCAGTAGATCAGGGTCTGCATCAGACACCCAAGAATCCTGCAGAGCACAAAGTTGCCAAACAAATCACCAAGGAGTACTTTTGCAACTTGAACATTGTCATGTTTTCTTGCACATTTCTTCTAAAGGCCAAGAAAAGGCAATAAAAAATGCTTGTGTTTTGTGAGGCTCTTACAGTTTTCAGAGAGTAGAAAAAGAATTAGAAAAAGTATATAACAACACACTTTTTTCCCCCCAAAAGCACATTTTTCCACATCATGCTGATTTTCTACCTGGCTTGTAGCCTGCTGCTCCACCTATTAGACTCTGTTTTTGGATTTTGTGTAAAACTGGCCCAGCACTACTTCTAGCCATGTTGCTTGGGTGACAACACAGAACCAGCTGGTTGCATTTCTGGTGTTAGGATTTCTTCCGAGACTAGAGAGGCCGGAGGGTACAAGCTAAAGCTCTTCTTGCAGATAATAATTAGGACAGCCTTGCTGAGCACCAGCCATTTGGTCAGACGACAGCCCAAGCCCTGACCCTGGCTGGGCTCTCCGAGAACAGAATCTTAACAAAATGGCTTTGCAAGATCTTTGAGAGTGCATGAAATGATTATACAG
Organism: Mesitornis unicolor; assembly: GCF_000695765.1. NCBI lineage: Eukaryota > Metazoa > Chordata > Aves > Mesitornithiformes > Mesitornithidae > Mesitornis > Mesitornis unicolor. Next base: position 52,485 of record NW_010171359.1, read on the forward strand.
ATTTCTGAAGACTGCTTTTTGTTGATTGCAAATGCCAGTAGTGGTGTAATCATCTCTTTTTGAGCGTATGAAGCCTGACTGTAACAAGTTGTTCACACACAGCTATCTTTTCCTTCCCGGAGTGTACAGCATTTACTTGTGTAACCCGAGGACAGCGCTGTCATTACCTGGATTTTTGCCTGTGGTCTGTAATGAAACCAAACATAACCCCAGTTCAGATTAACCATTATCCAAAAAATAAATCACATATATTACTGCTTCTGGGTTTTATCTTAAATGCAGAACTAAGATGATATGCTGCCAGTTCCCTTGTTAGCTGATAAAGCAAATTTGACAGGCAGATAGAGGTTTCGAAGATGTTAAATTCCCACATATTTTTTTGAGCACAGTGTCCAAGATACAGAAGAAAAAGCCCAGTGAAAACTGTCCCTCACAGAAAGATTGCAGTTCAATAGATATCAGTGTGTCCAAAGAGAGGGAGTAGCTATAACTTATCAGACACAAGAGGATTCATATTAAAAAAAAAACAAACCACCAACGAAAACCAAAAACCAAACAAAAAGCCTTGAGAGGAACCAAGATTTAGAAATTCTGCTACTCACAGAACTGTCTGTTTGGTTAATCTGAGCTATGCCAACCTTTTTTCTGGGATGAAAATTCAGCTGCAAACACATCTGGCAACACTTTGAGCATCCTTTACTTTTCCCTCTCTCTGCATCTCTGGTACGCTCTGCATTCTCACAGCAGGACAAACACCACCTGTATTCTTTTCATTTTCTGTAATAAATCTGATGTACCCACAGGAGAAGTGGGAAAGTCTTTAGGCACGTCTTTAAAAGAATGTCTCAGCACGCACTCCTGAGGATACACAGTGTTCTTGTATCTTTAGATGAATCAGCTATTTAGCAACTAGATTGGGAAAGCAGCCAAAGAGTTCCCAAAAGACCTGCTGGCAGAAATGCATCATAGTCCTGTAATATGAAAATATGAACTCTACAGTATTAGAGCCCCTTTATTGTAACACTTTCCAAGATGATTTTGGGTTACTACATGTAACAGCAAGCACAGAATCAGATGGGATTCGAGGGCACAGACAAAACCACCCAGCCCTCCTCCTTTCTCCCTGCTCACCTGGAGGTGCTCTCAGCTCTGTGTCAGTCAAGAATGAGACAACAGGCCACTGTCAACTGGCATTTGGGTTAAATATCTATCTACACCTACATTGGTCATGATAGGATTCCTGGCAGTGCAAACACATGGGTACATGTGGGACAGGCACTTGGAAGTCCTAAATGTGAAGGTGATCCTAAATGGATCCCCTTTTGCTGCTGTTAAGACACACAGAAGGCCACCAGCTAAAATCTGAGGTGACAGATGAGGTTGGAAGAAACAGCACTGAACAACTTTGTTTAAAGAAACCTGTGGTATCTCCTAGGCACGAGTAAAGTACTTCACTGTGTAAAGTAGGGGAGGGTTTTTCAGGCCAAAACTCAATGCAGGCCAGAACAAAAGATCTGTCTAAACATGAGACAGGACCTTTGTAGAACTGAGTCCTGGAAAATAACCTTTGTGATTTTTGCCCTAAGGAAAGGTCTCAGATGTGTGGCAAAACTGAAAAACCTGAAGCCAGATGGACTGGGTCACAGCCTGTAGAGCAGCTTCCCTAGTTTACATGTCTGTCTGATGAAAACGGCCTCACACATGACTTCTGGGAGTTCATTTTTACAAAAGCAGGTTGGAAAGGTGTCACTAACTGTGAAAATAAATGGCTGCCACAGCTAGGGATAAAATAATTGCTTTGAGATTTCACAAAAGTAGTATTTTCTGTTGAGATTCAGCA
>NW_010171359.1:54355-64292 GCF_000695765.1 Mesitornis unicolor
GAGTAGCAACCGGTGCTCTCTCGTATGTAAAAGTCAAAAATCCACCTGACACTCAGGAAAACAGCAACCGTATTATGCATTTCTGCAGTAGCCAGATGCTATGAATCTTGTGCAGCCTCAGGGAATATCAAGTTACTTGGATAACATGTGATTTGATATTCCAAAGAGAAGAATAACCTGACAAAATGATTTGCTAAGGAAACATTACCAGAAGCATCCAACTGTTCCCATTTCTCTCTCATGCAATATCTCCATGGTACCCAAAGGGATGGACTAGAAGTACAAGCTTGCCACTAAATAGAAAGATCCAGAGACATTTTTATAATATGCAGCCCATTGCACATATATTCAATTCCAGTGTCACTAAAGCAATCAACACCTGTTTGTCGCTCAAATGCTGTGCGGGAGACTTGTTGCACATGCAAACTTTTAAGTCCATAGATATGTCCCACTGAAAAGCATAATTTATGAGAAAAAAAAAGACCTTTAATTTATTAAAACAAAAAATATTCTCAGACAATATGAAGATAAGTAGTAGGCTTGATAAACCCATTAACCTTATGGCCTGTAGATAAATTCTCTTTCTGTCTTGATTTTTAGAAATATTCTAGACTATGCATGGACAGGGTGGTTTCATCATACTCTTCAGGATGCGGAGTTACAAGGCCAGTGGCTGCATCCTGAAGGGGTTTGCTCAGCACTGCGGCACCCATCAGAGATGCATTCCTGTAGAGTCATGGCCAACTAAAACAAGCTCGCCTGAGAGAGAAGGAAGATTCTCCTTCTGTGCTATGAACCATATGTTAACTGGGTTCACACAAATAAACAAATAAAAACAGTTTCTCTCCCACTCTGTCTCTGCACACACAGGAAAATATCCTGAAACAGCAGGGACCATGCTTCCTAAAAATACAGAATCTGGTTTTGTTTTATTTCTGTAGCTGATGAGGAAAGCCACCCTAATTTAGCCTGTAAAGCTCAATCAGAACTGAAATGAAATATTCCTGTTTGATTTTGTTTGTTCCCCCCCCCCACACAAAGTCCCTGTTCTCCAGTGCCTTATCCCAATAGCTAGTTAAACTGTGTCTTAGAAAGGCTATTAGTCCCAAATGTTGCTTATGCCCAACTCCTAGCCCAGCCTTTAGGATGGAGTGTCTGAAGATGAAGCTGCAGACAAGACCTAGCAACAGATGGGAGAAATCACAGAATTATTGAGGCTGGAAAAGACCTCTGAGATCAAGTCCAGCCTATAACCTAACACTACCATATCGGCTAGACCATGGCACTAAGAGCCACATCCAACCTTTCCTTAAACACCTCCAAGGGTGGTGACCCCACCACCTCCCTGGGCAGTCCATTCCAATGCCTTATCATCTTTTCCATGAAAAAGTGCTTTCTAAGATCCAGCCTAAACCTTCCCTGACACAGCTTCAGGCTATGCCCTCATACTATTTCCTTCCTAACCACTATTTCCTTCCTCCCACAGGTTGGTTACAGGATGTCTCTGACCTGAGACAGGGTGATATGCTTGCAATTAGGACCTGTGAGACAGCTGGCTGTGCAAGTGATCAGTAGTTATGAGATTTAACTCCACAATTTCAACATGAATTTTGAGCCCCCCTGGATGCTTCAGAGGCAATGTTTTCAGTCAGGCAGCTAGACATTTAAATAGCCAGTCTGTTGATCTGTAGATATTATGTACTGACTACAGTTTTACTGAAAATGCTGAGCCAGCTCCCATGAATTTATGGCACAGACAGAGAGCTGACATATGGGCTAATTACCTTATTTAAGAACAGAGGCAGAGATGTACCCCTAAATAAGGGATGTTTGTGGTGTCTGTTTAAACTTTGTCTGGGAACAACATTAAAAAAAGATAGGATATTTTATACATCTTCAAAGCCTTACTGAATCCTGGATTGCATATGTCTGACCTACACTGATTTTGACTAAACTTACCAGTACAATTCAATGTTACAGAACACATACTTCAAGAATCAGGACAGCCTCGTTTTTAGTACTGTCTTGCAGCACAAAATCTGGATTTTTGTTTCCCTCTCAGGACTAACATTAAATAAGGCCAATGCTTTGTGGTTCTGTGGTTGTGACTTTTCCTGAGATTAAGGATTGTTGAATACTCTTCAGATTAAACAGTTATATGTTGATAAAATTTAAAAAAATAATAAAAATACAATAGCTACTTTTGTTCAGAAGAAGGTTCTATTACTGAGCTCAGGCCCATAAATAAATCTTAGTCTCCATAATTTTGTGCAAAATATCAGAAGCTCTGATACTTTTGGCACGTACAGAAGGTACTGAAGTCCACTGGCTGCCAGTGGAAGAATTACCCCATCTTTCTGGTCTTTTATTTTTAGTGATTTTCAGTATCTAAACTACATTAAATACAATTTCATTTCACAAGACTTTAAAGAAAATCTAAATACTAAAGGACACCCAGGACTGAGCTCCCCCTTGCAAGTTGGTGGTAAGGGCTAGAGCTATGTTTGTGAAGATATAGTGTCCTCTGGCAACTTTAGCCAATATTCTTCGAAGGCCGGGTATGTTTTCTTTCTTTTTCTGAGAATTAAATCGCCTGTGCAATGTTCCAGTTCTGAACTTGACTGTAGGACATATGGTAACTTTACCAAATGCTTGAGAGAAGGAGAGTCCACAGCACCTGAATATTGCTCCACTTACAGGCAATGTGCGAATCATAAATCTATAATTCAAAACAGGATTTGGTTTCTTACAAGGGATTTTTTCTGGGCCTCTTTTGCAATTGCAAGGAGTGCCTTGTTCCAGCTAAAAACCACATGATGACATTTTTACATTGCTGTGGGAAACCCTAAACTTCCATCTGCTTTAGAGCATATTAGGTTCCTTTTTTTCAGTGAGGGACAACAGACCATGGGTTTCCTGTGCAACATCTGTAGCCAATTTTCTTTTACACTTCTTCTCATAGCAGGTATCATAAGGTCTATAGGCTGTCTTCACACAGTTGCACTCTAATTTTACCCACTGACCCCTGAAATTGCTCTGGTTTCTGACTCACAAGCTAATCTCCTCCTCTACTGGAAACTGCAGGTTGCTTTCAGTCTGCCAAAAATTGTAGCTTCTCCTTCAGTTTTAATTTTCATTCTTTCAAAGGGAAATATATGCATTGTTGGCTGGATACACTCCCACAGTTTTTCTTTCCTCTTTACAGATTACCAGATGTTAATATGTTTATGATTATTTTGCAAGCATTTGCAGAGAAGAACAGAAAGCTTGCTATCCAAAACAATCTCTGTATCAGCTTTCCCTTTCTTTGATATCGGAAATTGTCTGCAGAAGAAAAAAATAAAATCTAAAAGTGAAACACGTGTATCCAGTCAACTCTTTTCCCTCTTGTTTGCCATGACCTTGGACTGCATCATTAAGTTCTCATATAGAACAAAGCTTTGTGGCAAACATTCTGGGAAAAGAAATTAACTAAGATCTTGATACTATACGCCTAAAGAGTTTCCACATGTTTACAAGACGGGAACTTCAAGTACTGAAAACACAATGCTCACATCATGCTTTTGCAAGCTTTCCACGTCTATTTGTTAAAAATATCTCCACAGACTTTCCCATAACTAAATACTTATAGCTACATCACCTCCAACTGTGATCTCATTGGATGTCCCAGCCACAGCAAGGTCAGGCCTAGTTGGTTCATGCACGTAGAGCTTCCAAGAAAGGTTGTGCTGTAAAAGTGACGCGATACCAGTAATGTTGGATACGAAGATGTTGGATGACAGCAACCCTAGTTTAACCTTGGGTTTTGCTACCCACATAAGAAGAGAAAAGAGGTTATTTGACAATGAAACTCAGCAGCAGCAGAGAGTGAGTGAATTAGTAGCAGTTCACATCAAGAATTTTTTGCAAATCATACACGCAAATCAAATGTGAAAAGACGGTCTAAGTTGGGAACAAGAGCACTTTGCTTTATGCACACGGTGATGGGAGAAGTGGCTTGGATTAGCAAAGAGCATTTTCAAAAGAAGTATATAGTTTAAGATTTGTTTTGACACAAGCTTTCAGTGACTCCACAGAGCTCCACTGGTGAGTCAAGGTAAGATGCACAGTGACTGCAACTGAGTGTTTCTGTGAGCCCCGGAAAAGCATCATGGTCATTCACATAGTATATTTTCATTAATATGGAAATAGCAGATTTTTTTGGAGAAGACAAGTTATTGCGGCCATAAGAAGTCAATTCTGGGTGCTACCACTTGGGCCATATCTTGTTGGCATTTTCACAAGGATTTAGTTTGTTTACTCAGCTAGTCTCCTAATGTGTTTGTTGAAAAGTTGAATAATAAAAACCTCTGAAACAGGAAAAATTATTCTCTTGAGTAATAAAATGGCTACAAAATTACCTTAAATGTGGATTTTTGCCAAAGAAGTTGGTTTTAGTTATGAGTACCCTCTTCTTATTTGGCTTTAGGAGAAGTTTAGTGAGTTTTATCTATTTTGAAGAGCCTCTAGTGACCCGAAACCTAATTTTTGAACGATGAGACAGCTGAGGTGCTGTTCATTGAGTGTAAAACTATCTTAGTCTCCTCTTCTTAGCCACAATAAGCTTTCAGTAACATGTTCATAGTCTCACAATCCAACTTTGTTAGCTTGGATGTTTCCTCACTAGCCTAGCAAGAGGTCCTTTGCTTTGCCAGCTCAAACTCTTTTCATGCATAATGTCTCATCTGCATTTCTTTCATAATTTGTCACTGTGCCCAACTCTACAACTCCTCTTTTATCCCCATGAAGAGCACTTTGATGTTCTGCTCTCTTTTCTGCTTCAGTTTCCAGTACTCAGAACAAATGCACTCCTCAAGTTCATGGGAGTTTGTCTTTAGACCTGATGACAAGCATCCCAGCTAGATACAAGAAAATCATGTCTTCCACACACATACATCATGCTCGCTTCCCAGTGTTGTAGAAAATCAAAGGGACAAGGGACCTATGAATTTGAGAACAAAATCATTCATGTTAGTAGCTCAACATACCTAGAGGCTGTCTTTTTTAAGATTTGGGATTCACACCACCCAAAATTATTCAAGCAGCCTGGGTCTCCATATTTCTGCATAAGCTGCAGCTCTCGCTGTACCTGATACTCAGAGTGCTTTTCTACCACTTAGAACAACGTGTTTGTTAGGGTGTTTTTATCTAAACGTAACTATTGGAGGGCTAGATAGAGTATGCTGAAGGCCATGACACGTACATTTCTATGCATCACGTCTCCCTAGGATCTAAAATGATGTTGTAAAAGTCAAAGACTTCGGTAAGTCCGATGTATTCAGAGGGGTCTTTTATTTTCTCACCTCCATTTGGAAGGACAATGACAAACAGCAAGAAAAACTTCAGGCAACTTAATTATTTACTTGTCTCTGGTGAATTCAGAAACTAAGCCTTAGGCGTTCAACCTTGAAAACCATTAGCTAAAATCTCTGAACACTGGGAACCTGACAACACAGTACCCATGCCAAGCACAGCAGCCAAGGACAAGTATGAACTTTTTGTAGAAATAAGTACAAGGAAAAGAGATGAAAAGAAATGGAAGGGAAACATTTACTTTGTTATGGTAGGTTGTGAACTGCAGAAGTTTCAGGGCTGCTTTCTTGAGGTATTGATTGCTACCCTGACTGAGAGGGGCAAGGATGGTAACCTTGTTAGCAGCATTAGTTTTATCTGCTGCAACATGCTAGACAACTTCAAGAGAAATGGGCAAAATAAAACACAATGAAATTAAATGAAAAATCCAGAACGTTGGCTCAGCATCTGGATTTCTCTCTCAAAAGACCAGAAGATGAGATAAACCTAGCAGTGCTCTTTGTTAATCATACAGAGGTAATAAGAATAGGGATAGATGATTTAGAGACAACAAAATAATGCTTTGCATATTGTCAGGGGTTTAAATACAAATAACTTAAATGGCTTAGAAAACCACCAGTCAAAGAGTTAAGTGTGGCCTACAGCTAGTCTTAGCAATGCATGAGAACAGTGGCACCTAGATAACACTCCAAGTTCTAGCTTTTGGGATACTAGGAATTATCCTAGATAAGCAGCAACAGGGAAGTAGGGGAGGTGGGGAGAGGGAGAGAGAAATCCCAGTCATATATTTTAATCTGGGGGATCTTGGAGCAAACAGCCTCCATCCAAACACAGCCTTAAATTGTCTCCCAGGCATTGCTTGGGATGTCAGAGAGATTGAATGCTAACTTCAAGAACAAACTGCTCTCAACTATACCTTATTAAATTTTACATAGGCAACCACTTAAAAAAACTAAACACTGTCCTGTTTACACTACATCTTCCAAAAGCCACAAGAAATAAACCAAACTCTTTGTCTTTACAATAAATGTGTCCTGTACACCTTGTGATGCACTGTATCTGCACATGAGCCTGGAGACAAGCTGATTGCACATACAGGACCCTACTTAACACATCAGGGAGCCCAGTGTCCACTCCCGTCTCTGCTCTATAAACACACACATATTTCCTGCTCACTGTTTTTCACCTCTCAGGAAAACATTTGATAATATGCAGTTATTTTATTAATTTCTACACATGACTATGATCAGAGATTATTAGACAGTTATTACAGGTTGTTCCAGCCCCCCCACCCCCACCCCAGGACAAGGCTAAACATAAATAGGGAAGCTTAACACACATTCAATTTGCAGGACACACCATTCTCAGTTTCACATGTCCCTGGGAAAAAAATGTGTCCTCCTAGCTCTGTTGCTTTTCATGCTTACAGTAAAATAATCAGCCCATTTCTTGGAGAATATCTTATCAAAGGGAAACCCATGTGGTGTCTCAGATATACCAAGAACATTGCCAGTACTGTAGCAGTAGTGAAAACCACAGCAGCTCTATGTCCTGCATGGGATACACAACAGCAGGTGAAGAGAAAACTGCTTATTTGAGAAACAGTTGCATCCTACTGTGGAGGAGGTTTTGTACCACAGCTTGAAAACCTCCAGGTGAATGCAATGTGGATGTGGAAGTCAGAGTGGTACATAGCCCCATGGCTATGTCTGTGTGGCTCTGGGCAGGAGAGAAGGTCATTGTAAATCAGAATAAAGTTAATCTCATGGTGTCACTCTTGTGAAGGCAGTTTTATGGCACAGCAAGTAAATCTGGGCTTTAGAGACGGGAACAGACTTTTCCCTGTCCTGCACAGGCAGGATTTGAAATTTGGGTCCCTTCAGCATTTGGGGGCTGCCTTTCTGCTCTCATAGTTTTCCCAAGGTTTTAGAGTTTCTCTGCTTTTTTTGGGCCCATAGTAGCAGCAAATCCCCCTGTGACCTGTTTGTCCCGTACAGAGTAACACAGCGAGTCATTCACACATTGACCACATCTATCACAACAGAGATCAGAAGGCTGCTGCAGAAGTTACAATGGCAGATGACATAGCAGATGTCCTGACAACTCTAACCAGCCAAAGGTCTGGATGTCTGATGTATCCTCATATGCTTGAGCAGCCATCAGTGCCTCTCTATGATGGGCAGTCTGAGAAAGCTAACGTGAAGCAGGACATAAGCTGTATCCTTAGGAAGGTGTCTGTATGTGACAGCACAATGCTCTACTCCCCTACACCTAATCCACACAGACAGTTTTGGAGTGTGGAGGCCGAGCTCCTCAGACACAGTTGCAATCATGAGAATTGGAGTCCAGAGAACCAGTGGGGTCTGTGGCTTCTCTCAGTAGAGGCATTTGACAACTCCTTTGAGCTTTCTTGCCAAGGGCAGGCAGGAGGTTCAAGAGAGACATGGTGCAGAGTTACCAGATTAAAACGAAAGTATGTGCCAGCTACCTCTTTTCGATACAAGGAAGAATCTTGTTTCCTTTCTCTTCTAATTAAAAATAAAACAGCCATAAGTCAACCCTGGTAGACATCACCTTTGCCAGGCATCCAGAGCTCCCATGGCTCTTGAATAGCAGTGACAAGTCCACAGACAGTATCAGTTGTATTACTTCTGTGTGTGAAAACTCCTTCCCTTTTCTGCCCTTGAGCTTCTTACTCTCAGGACAAAAAGCCTCCACACAGAAGGAAATAAACTTTCTAGAAGACAGATATTATTATTTCAGAAATGAATCTTCCCTCAAAATTGATGCCCATACTGTATCTAAATTACTGGGATAAGACAGATGAAAAGGAAGGAAGAAAAAAAAAGAAAAAGAAAAAAAGAAAAAGAAAAAAGGAAAAGGAAAAAAACGAAAAAGGAAAAAAAGAAAAAGGAAAAAAAGAAAAAAAGGAAAAAAAGGAAAAAAAGGAAAAAAGGAAAAAAGGAAAAAAAGAAAAAAGGAAAAAGGAAAAAAAAGGAAAAGGAAAAGGAAAAGGAAAAGGAAAAGGAAAAGGAAAAGGAAAAGGAAAAGGAAAAGGAAAAGAAAAAGAAAAAGAAAAAGAAAAAGAAAAAGAAAAAGAAAAAGAAAAAGAAAACCCTACCACATTCCTATACTCAGCTTCCTCTCTGGTACAGCTATTACTTTACCCTTTATAAAAAATCAGCTGTTCTTTTATTAGGTTCAGCTGTAAGGACTCACAGGTGTCCTTCCTTGTCTTCCCTCTGGATCTGTCAACACCCCCCATCTTCATTAAAGCTCTTTGGCTGCAACTTTAGTGTATTTCCTGTTACTGTTTGCAAACACTGTTTAAGGAAACACTATTAGAAGGTTGTTATCAAACCCCACTCTATTTATTCTTTAGGAAAAGTAGTAAAATTTTCAAAAGTGATCCTTTCACTGCCAGTTCAGTGAAGATCAGAGACTTCTGAAAATCTGACCGAAAATGATGAAGTTGGAGCTTAGCTGTGAATTTCAGCGTGCAGGCAATTGTCTCCTCTAGAGGAATGCATTGAGTAATAAGAGTCTTAGATAAGTGTATAATGGAATTTCTGTTATAATTAAAAATTAGACCATCTCTTGTAGTTTAAGAATTGAACTGTGGGGATTTTTTTTTCTGTGATTTTTATAATGACAAAGACGATACTGTCATTTGGATAACAAAATGACTAGAATGACTGTATCTATTGAATTTTGCTTTTAAACCCTAAAATGTAGTCTAGGCCCATGGAAACGTGTTTAGGGAAACAAATTCCTCTTTCAGAAGTAGATATTTGATGTTGCTGTTGGCTCTGGAGCACATGCAGAAGCCTAAGCTGTGTATGAGATGGACTTTATTCTCTGTTAATGAGACATTTTTCAAATGGCACTACGCACAAGAGATAATTCATGAGTTCCCTAAGAGTTTGGGCGTTGATGTTTTTACCATCTGTTGGTGAAGAGGTAGCCAAAAGGACCATGCAACCATGGGTTCTGACTCCAAAATGATTCTCAGATACCATCACGAGAAGGTGGTAAACTGAGTCACAGAAAGTGTAAGTTGACAGCTGAGAAAGAACCTGAACACACCTTCTCCTGACTCCCCATAACATCCTATAATCAGGGGTAGCTTAAAACCAAGTTCCAATACCGAGCAATGCTACCTCGAGCCCAGACTGTCAATCTGAGAAACCTGTGTGGTCCTGAATGACGGAACTGTGTAGCTGATGATCGGTGCTGAATGACGGAGATTTGCCATTAATCTATAAACAGCATCTCTGTTAATAATCTGAAAGAGAAAATGAGTCAGTGGAAGTTGACGCTTCTTCACGTTGATGCTGCCTTTTCATTATAGAAATCTCCTTCCCCCTCCTCTGTCAAAAGGATTCACACACATCTGCTATTACAGGCTAGATTAGGCAGCTGGGACTGATATTTTTTGCTTTATCTTTCTTTTTTTTCCCAATAGCGCTGAAAAATTTCCTTAGAGGAAAAGGAGTAATTGCATTAGCATTGAAAACAAATCTCTGTTATAAAGTAGTGTACTTTAGGTCTAACCAATTTGATAAAATTTACTTAAACCACAAAG
>NW_010171360.1:0-1115 GCF_000695765.1 Mesitornis unicolor
TCCCTACTCGTCCTGGGGACCCCCCCCACCTCCCCTTCCCCGGCCTGCAAACGGCCCTAGGGGTCGGGGAATGGCCCCCACACTGGGTGACCCGTACCCTGAAAAGGGGGAGAGCCAGTGTGAACCGCGGTGGGGCCAGGACCTTCCTTCATCTGCCCAGACGGCAGTTGAGGAGCTGCCGCCTTTCAGGGACTGTCAGGACAGCGGGGAGATGCTGGCACTGCAGTCCAGGTTGGTGGGTAGGGTCGTCCTCCCGGGTGCTCTCAACCTGTGCTGGTGGCCTGTGACACCCTGAAAAACATTGCTGAAGTGTCACCAAGCAGAACCTGAGGGAAGTGACACTGCAGGCAGAGACAGGAGAGTGAACTGGGGTCCCAGCTCCTGAGATCAGACAGTGGTGCTGCCTAAAAGCAGGGCCACATCCCCCCACACACTGGATTCCCCCATGGCTCAGCATCCTGCTGTCCCTGAGCTATGGGGCAGCAGCAGCTCCTGCCCCCTTGCTGTCCCAGGAAGGTGCCCACAGGGTCAGGGTAGCTCTTACACTTGCAGGACGAGAGCGGCGATTTGGGACTAAAATCCCATTTTTTTCTTCCCCTAGATCACAGCACGGAGCAGTCCCCAGCCTCCCTGAGCCAAACTGGATTTCAACGGGTGATCTGTAAGGTGAGATGCTGCATCCCCCTGCTTGAGACCACACGGGGCCATCAGAACTGCCTTAAGCTGTGTTAGAAAAGGTTTTGTGTCTAATGGGATATTTGCCAGCAAATTCAAGCCATGAACACTATATATTTCTTTATTTGTAAAGGTGTTTGAAGTCCTTGAATTTACCCTTTGGCCACCTTAAATCTAGTTTCTAATCCCCAGCGCAGTTAATCAAATCCTCAGTGGTTTGAATTATGAGATGTCTAGGGGGGGATTTATAGCTTGTATTGCTGATTATAACCTGACTTTATTATATTGCAAATATCCAACTTATGGTCACAGCTGAGATTTACAATCCTCAGGTAGGTGCTTAGGATAACTTTTAGCAACTCCAAATGTAATTTGAAGTGACTGATGAGGCTGTCACCACAGATAAATATGTAACCCATAAAACATTAAGATAGGGAAAG
>NW_010171360.1:1200-8609 GCF_000695765.1 Mesitornis unicolor
AGGAATGCCTGGTTTGGCTGAGGCATCCCTGCCCAGGAAGGGGTTTTGGACCTGTTGGTGTCCAGAAATTACCAGTCTTTAGATCTTTGTTTTTTCTTACTCTCATCTGAAGGTTTTTAGGGTTTGAAATAGCTCTGGGGAGGGGGAAGGGGCGATAAATAGAAATTGGGGTACTCACATAGCTGTGGCCTGCCTCCCTGGTGTGAGGGGCCTTTGCACCTGCGGCTCTTTTGGACCTGACTGGTGATTTGTCCCCTGTCTCGGAGGAGCAGCGAGTCCCACGTGGGTGCGTGCCCCTTGGCCAGCATGACGAGCGAGGTGGTGGAGAATGAGTTTGAGTTTTACTCCAAGGCAGAGAAGTACTGGAAGGATGTGCCCGCCACGGTGGACGGTATGCTGGGGGGCTATGGCCACATCTCCAGCATCGACATCAACAGCTCCAGGAAGTTCCTGCAGAGGTTTCTGCGGGTAGGTGGCATGGTCTGTCACGCTCCCAAAGCCTCAACCTTCCCACAGCACAGAGCTGGGCTCATCTCTCGGAGTTGCTCAGTGGGATCCTCCATTATGCACATGCTTTGGCCTGCAGTGGGTTCCCCATACCTCAGCCCCATCCTGCATGGTTGCCCAATTTCTCTGTGGGTATCTCATGGTGGGATTCAACCCCTCATGGTTGTTGTTCCAGGATGGCCCCAACCGGACAGGGACAACTCGTGCTCTGGACTGCGGGGCAGGCATTGGCAGGATCACCAAGCGGCTGCTGCTGCCCCTCTTCAAGACAGTGGACATGGTGGATGTGACGGAGGATTTCCTCACCAAGGCCAAGAGCTACCTGGGAGAAGAGGGCAGGCGGGTGCGCAACTACTTCTGCTGCGGCCTCCAGGACTTCAGCCCCGAGCCAAACTCCTACGATGTCATCTGGATCCAGTGGGTCATTGGTGAGGGATGCTTGGCTTGCAGGGGTCTCACCAGCCTGTCCTCCATCCAGCTTCCCCGGAGGGGCAGGTGCCTTCACACCAGGGAGAGCTTTGGGGAGAGCAGCTTGAGGTCTGCATGAAGGATGGACATCATAGCATGGGTGGGGGGCTGGATTGGGGATCTGCCCTGCCTTGGAGGGGCACTCTGAGGGCACTGTACCATGGGGTCTTTTTCCCCAAGCCCTTGGAAGCCAGGGCAGAGGTGTGGGGTGGATGGAGTTGGATAGAGCGTGCAGAACACAAATGGGACATCCCCAAGCTAGAGCTTTCACCTGCAAATTGCTCAAGTATTTAGCTGCTTGGATCAGGAGGGATCCCAACCGCATCCTCCTGGTCTCCTCTGCTCCTCCTGCCCGGTTTCCCCATGCCCTCTAACCCCCGTTCCTCCCCTCCAGGACATCTCACCGACAATCACCTCTCTGACTTCCTGAAGCGGTGCCGTGCCGGCCTGCGGCCCAACGGCATCGTGGTCATCAAGGACAACATGGCACAGGAGGGTGTGATCATGGACGATGTGGACAGCAGCGTCTGCCGGGACCTGGATGTGGTCCGTAAGATCATCCGCCGAGCTGGGCTGCACCTCCTGGCTGAGGAGCGCCAAGAGAACTTCCCCGATGAGATCTACCACGTCTACACCTTTGCCATGAGATGAGGGCAGGAGGAGAAGGTCTCTCCGGGGCCACCCCAGAACACAGGCCAGCACAGTGGTTCCTGCTGCGGCCAGGGGTGAGGACTGTGCCTTCATCATGGGGTGGCATACGGCAGTGAGGGTGTCGTGACTCCCTCTCTCCAGGGCTGGTGACGAGGATGGGCCTTCATCTTCCAAATTGCTGCTGTTTGTGAAAAGGTGTTTGCCAAATACATTTTCCTGCTGTTGCACTTCTGCACGTGGGCTTTGTCGGATGCACCTTTGGGGGCTCTGTACAGGAGCAAGAGGGTCTCCCTGCAAGAGGCCTGCTCTGTGGGCACCAGCAGGTTGCTGACCACAGTCACACAGGGCTCCTATCAGCAAACAGGAGCTCAGAGCACCTCTGTGAGGGTTTGGGCTCCCTTCCTTGCTTGGGTGTTTGACCCTTTCCCACTCTTGAACTTGCTGCTCCTCGCAGCAACAAGCTGAGTGAAGAATGGGAGAAGCCTGCCAATTCTCTGCAGTGGGTTGGGGGACACCAGGTTCTGGGGCTTTGTGGGGGCCTCTCCATGAAACCGTTGAGCAGGTGTCCCACATGTGCAGCAGCAGAGGTGGTGGATGTAATCCTGGGTCCCCCCATACCCTCCTGCATGGCTGGGGTAACCCAGACAAAGCCCTGCAACACCAGGAGAGAGCTGGTGTGCTCTGGGCATTGATGGGGAGCCCACTCTGAGCAGCCCTGGACCCGCCAAGCCCATTACTGCAGGCTCATGGTGATGTCCAGCACCTCCCAGTCCAATGCTGTGAAACTACAGCTGCTCCCCCGGCATCCCACACCACCACCCAGCTCCTCCTTGGCCATATCCAACCTAACACAGCCAGTGCTGGCACAACAACTTGCTGGGTGGGGGAGAAGACCCCAGTTGCAGCCTGTCCCTCAGCCAGGCTCACAACTCCCCCCATCCCTACAGAGCCCTCTCCTTTGCCTCCTCTCTCCTGCAGAAGGAGCCCCTTGTTGTTATTACAAAAGGCTTCATTTAATTGCTCATTTCCCATTTCAGACACCAGAGGAGTATTTGATCACATTATTATTATTTTTTTTTAAAACATCAGTTCATCAAGACGCACAGCTCCAGTGCCACAGGGTGGGAGAACACAAAACACAAATGCTGCCAGGAGGGCAGTGAGGGGAGACAACCCTTGTGCAGCCAAACTGCCCATGGGTCCCCCATCCACCTGCTGTAATTTGTACCTGCTCAGAACACATTTTTACGCTTTTCATCCTCTTCTGCATGTCCCCCATGACAAACAAAAACCAAAACAACAAAAAATGTGGGGGGCTCAGCTCTGCAGTCAGTCTTTGGCACATCTCGAGAAAGCAGATGCCTAGAAGGGGGAGCCAGGTAGCTGTGGCAAGGCTGGGACACAGGACCTCCATGTGCAGCCCCAGAGTTTGCAGGTTCCAGTAGCAGGCTGGAAAGAAAAC
Organism: Mesitornis unicolor; assembly: GCF_000695765.1. Lineage (NCBI taxonomy): Eukaryota > Metazoa > Chordata > Aves > Mesitornithiformes > Mesitornithidae > Mesitornis > Mesitornis unicolor. The sequence goes on from NW_010171360.1 coordinate 4,289, forward strand.
CTCGAGTCCTGCGGCAATTTCTTGTTTCTGCGAAGGAAGCAGGGGAGACTGCAGTCCTGGGAGCAGTCAGCAAGGGGAAGAGCCAAGGAACAGGGCAGGAGGCACAAGGCACTGGACAGTTCACCACCCGTTCCTCATCCTTGCACAGAGATTACACCACAAAGCAGAGAAACAGCCATTTGCTTGTTTTGGAGGCCAGCACCTCAGAGATGTCCTTGGTGGGTGACCCTCTGTGCCAGAGGATGGGGTGTTCCCAGCAGAGACTAATCAGGTAATGAGCAGCCAACCACCACTGCCAGCCCTGCTCCCCCTCACCCTACCATGCTCCTGGTCCTGGTCAGAAGCCCGGGTGAGCAAGGAGGCACTCACATCCATGTGGAGATGCCAGACCACAGCTGCTCCCACCAGCAGCACCAGAAGCAGGAAACCAGGGCACAGATGCCAGCACTGCCCTGGCACAGGGAACACCTCTTCCCCCAGCACCCAGAGGCATTTCACAAATCTGCCACTTGCCTAAGGCACTGCTTCACCCACCCTGGACCCAGCAAGGCTGGAAAGAGAGGGGACAGGACCCAGTCACACCACCCCAACTGCCTCACTGGTCCTGCCTGCCAGGCCTTTTCTTAAAACCCACCCAAACCAGCCCTCTGCTCCAGTATCCAGCTCTCTGACACACAAGGGGCTCTTCTTCACCCCCATGTGCCATGATGTGCCCCAGAGCAACAGCATCATGCTCAAAAAAAGCACCCCCCAAAAAAAAAAACCAGCAGAGACAGACACTGCAGGCAGCACTGGCCAAGCTGTGGGGGTGTGGACAGTCCACTTCTTGTGGAGAAAACTGGCCCAGAGCAGAGATTTGGTGCCTGGAGGCACACTGCGACCATAGAGGGGGGAGACATAGAGGCATCGATCAGGTTCAGAGGTCCTCATGCCCTGCAGCAGTGTGGTCGATGAGGAGGTACCACTTCAGCCTGTCTGGAAGAGGTAGAGCCTTGATTTTGACATCTACTGGCCATGGTTTAAGGCGCTGCCGGATAAACACCCTGCAGAGATGTTTCAACGCCTGTGGGGAGCGCTCCAGCTGCTTCAGAGAGCAGAAGAGAGTCCTGACCTTTTCCCCGTGGTACCTACAGCTGCTGGTGTTGACCTCAAAGTTGCTGGGCAGCTTGATGGCTTGTGAACTGGCCATCATGAGCTCCAGCAGAGTCTGACCCTTCTGGATGAGGTCTGTAGAGAAGCTGTCATCTTCAGAGACACTGAGGTGCGAGCAGAGGCACTCGAAGACGATGTGAAAGCCCGACCAGCATGAGGGACCGTGGAGGGAGCAGTTGTAGGCAGCACCTGACTCCAGCAAGAAGCGCAGCAGTGGGAAGTGGCGTTTGAAGCTTTTGAAGCAGAGGTGCGTGAGGGACTCAGGGGCTGGGCACTCGCTGGGGTTGGCACCGTGAGCCAGCAGCAGCTGTGTGACACGAAAGCAGAACCGACTGATCACCTGCGCCTCCTCGGTGTTGCTGCACACCATCTCACCCAGCAGGAAAATGACGTAGGTGAAGACAGTGTCACCATCTTTGGTGGTGGCCCTGACGTTTGCACCTGGAGGGACAGAGAACATAACTGGCACCACAGACAATGAGGCCAGGACTGCACTAACTGGCACTGCAAGGCTTTAAACTTGCCCAGGTGGGAACACAAAGGAGTTGGGAGGGCAGTGCCCTGTGCTTTATAAGGAATTGGCCAGTGCTACACCTGAAGGGACTGCGTGTGGAGGGAAGAAGGTTGCCCTCACCTCCTTCCAACAGGAGACGGATGCTTTCGGTGTTGCGGATCTGGACACCGTCACTGCTGGCCAGGGCGTGCAGGAGCACTGTCTTTCCTGCAATGGAGCAACTAGTCAGATGAAAACAGGGTGACACCCTAAGAAGCAGGAAGGAAAACAATCCACCCACCAACCAGATGGCCAAAAATAGGAAGAAACAGCCCTCCCCCTTCTGGCAGGCTCCAGCTGTTCCCATGATAGTGCACAGCTGTGAGGACAGCGTGACAGGCCCCATTTGCAGGACTGGTGGTGGCCCCAGAGGGCATGTGTGCCATGGCAGAGTGGGGTTTAGGGCACAGGAGCACCCAAGGCTATGAAGGCCTCATCCCATCTCCCATGGGCTGCACAGAGCTGGTTTCAGCCTCCTTCTGCACCTCACATAGACAAGATGCAAGATACACAGAGCACCAGAGACGTTCTGCCGCCTGCACCCAACTTCCAAACCAGTTTACAACCAGAGAGCATTTGCAGCAGCAAAACAGAAGGATCTGGACCCCGTGCCCTGCTCTAGCCCACCCAGGAGGTCTGACTGCAGGAGGCACCCAGGCTGGGGGAGCTGGACAGGGCACACAGACCGTTTTTGTCAGCTGCGTTAACATCAGCCCCCAGCTGAAGCAGCCGCTGAAGGCATGGCAGCCTCTCGGGCTCCTCGCTGGCCAGGTCAAGGGGACTGCTCTCATGGATCTGCACCAAGCAAGAGAAAAAAAAAACAAACACAAGTATTAAAGACTATTTGTGAGAGCCTCCAGAAAGGTGCTTCTAGGGCTTCATCACAGCCAACATAAGAGCATATTTGAACCCATTCCCAAAAGTCGAAGTGAACCTTTCCCAGTGTATCCACAGGCTGAGGTTTGTCTACTCCAGCCTCTTCCCACCCATGGCCCCACAGCAGGAGGAGGTTTGCTTAGCCAAAGGCAACCTGATCTTCTGCCACAGCACTGGAGAGCTACAGACAGCAGGCACAGGAAGTCTCCAAGGGGAAGCAGCATGCAGTGAGGCCTAGGAGGTGGGGAGCAGGGAGGGCTGTCCCCATGCATCCTTCCCTTGAAGTTAAGGCTCAAGGGGGCTCAGCTGGGCCATGCCCAGGCAGCTCAGCCCATACCCGGTCTCTGCGGTTGATGTCGGCCCCATGGCGCACCAGGAGCTCCACCATGTCTGGCTGGTTGCGGAGCACTGCAATGTGGAGGGGGGTGTAGTAAGTGACTGGATCTGAGGACAAAAACACAGAGTCAGAGGGAAGCAAGGGCTTCCCCAGAATAGCCCTGACACCTGCCCTGGGGAGGGCCCATATTACACAGACCCAGGCCCAGCACCCTTCCCACCAGCCTTACCTTCAAAGCTGAGGTCAGCTCCAAACTCCAGGAGGATTTCTGCAGCAGGGACGAGCCCCAGCTCGATGACCTTCAGCAGGGCATAGCTCACGCCTTCCTGATAAAACGGGGAGTGGGTCTCCCTCTCTAAGACTCGTCTCACAGCTGAGAGCTGGCTCCTGTCACTGCCCAGACAGGCAGGGCTCAAGACAGACAGAAACAATCAGTTACTCAGCAATGCAGGTGTGTTTGCAAGGGTCAAAGTAGCACCAGGGAGAAAAAGAAAAAAGTCCTGGCATCTCATCTTGTCCCATAACCAATGGGACTCTAACCCCAATTTTGGTTTTACTGCCATGGGTCAGGCAGAAAGGGCTGTTCCTGGGGAGCACACACAACCTCTGTGTTTGCTTTGCTCCACCCCCACGTTCCCAAAGATCAGCAGCAAGAGGAGGGTCTGTGGGATGAGCTGCTCACCAGCACCAGGGCTTGTTCAAAACCAGCTGGGTCTGACCCTGGCCACACCACTGAGCTCCAGCCATCACCCCTATAAACACCAAGGGGGCCTTCAGCCCCACAGCTCTGCTCACAGCCCCCCAGTTACCTCTCAAGGGCACTCTGCCCTTCCGCATCCTGGATCACCAGCACCCCCAAGATCTCGTCTACCAGGGGCTGATACTCGAAGATGATCCTGCGGAAGCCATGCAGGAAAGGCATCGTGCTCTGCTGCTGGCACAGACTGCCCAGAGGCCTCCAGCATGGCAGTGGTGTCTTCCCCACTCAGCACTCCAGCAGGCAGACCCTGGCAGTATCCAGTTTCCAAAGGACTTTTCTTTCCTTTTAAAAACAAACAATCATTTCTAGCAGTTTTGCATTTAGAAAAAAAACCAACAGTCTTCCTCCCTCCTTATGTGTTTCTAAAGGCAATGAAGAGAAGCACAGGGATCTCCTCCCACACTCCACAGAGGCGTACTCACATTATCTCCTGCATGCAGAGCCACAAATTTGAGTTATCTGCAGGCAGAAAGAAAGCACAGCAGGCGGAGCCCAAGCTCAGGGCAAACCCCATTTACAGAAGCTGTGCTGCAAGCCCCCACAGGCCGGGGGTGCCAGAGGGAGGGCAGCCAGAGTGAAGAGAGGCTCTGAGCGCACGGGGGCACCTATGACCAGCAAACCCCTGCCTGCTTTTTAGGGGAGA
>NW_010171361.1:0-3066 GCF_000695765.1 Mesitornis unicolor
AACGTTCTGTGATTCTGTGATTCTGTAAGAAAGAAAGTAACATTTGCCACTGCATAGGATAAACCACACTGTTTCGTTGCTTGGGAAATAAGAATGAAAGGATCTTAAAGAATATTTATTTGTCATGATTTGACAGATATATATGTTATACAGATTGCCGTTTTGTCTGATTCCTCTGCCCCTGTCTACAAAGGTAAAAAATTCTCACAGATCCAACCGACTTCTCAGAACACTGTCTCATGAACACAGGAATCTTCTTATTGCTCCTAGACTTTAAACCTGAATTTCATTGTTAAGACTGTGTACTGTTGTTTCATTATTTATTATTTTATTATACCCTTTTTCAATTTATACTTCCCTTTATGGTCTCGAAAGACAATTTTAGCTTTTGTGTGGTCCACACTTATAATGATATAGTACAGGTAGCTTTAAATGGGCTTTCTTCAGAAAAGCACCTGAATGTAGAATTTAAATACAGAACAATGACCATTTCTTTTCTTTACAGACAAAGTAACAATTTTTTGGCAAGCCTAAGGAGACTATATAGACCTTCCGTCTTGTCTACCCTATTTGTTAGATGGTGTCATACTACCCATAATACAGAGTTTTCAGAGAGTGGACTGTTTTTGGAAGTTATTAAGCACCAAAGACCTCCCTTGCTGGATGTTAACTGAAGCTTTGAAGTGGTAGCATTTTAAGAAAACTCCACATGGTCAAATTCCTTGTACATCTGTCTGAAGGAATGCAAGTTTATGGCAATTCCTTCTTTTAGCATTTATATTTTCCATACAACATTCTTTCAGTTTAGCAGCACACTCTTTTTATTTAAATAAAAATCTATTGTCAATGCAGCACATGAGATTTGCCTAAAGATTTCACTGGTTTACAGAAACATTGGATGCCTATAAAGTTTTCGATGGAAAAAAAGAAAACTGCTGTAAGAAATATATGTATGCATGATACAACTCATTAGAGATACAGGGTTTCATACAGGGAGATGCCAATTAAATAGAGACTGAGCCATTATTATTACTAACAATTTAAAAAGGTGAAATATGGAATTGCCTCTGCTCCTTTGATTTTGTGTTCTAACTCTCTGAAGTGCTATTTTTACAGCCCTTCCACAAGCACTTACAGAATTATTTATAGAAAGCAATTAGTTAGATGACTGCACTTTAGAACACTTAAGAGTGGTACGGTTAAAGAGACAAAATGTTATTTATTAGAAGTTGGACATCTAACTTTCAGTGAAAACTGTTACTGGATTCTCTTAGGCATTTTAAAAGCCACATCTTGGACATGGACAGTGAAATTAAGCGTTGTGTGGTGTGGTTGACACGCTGGAGCTAAGGGACATCATCTCGAAGGACCTTGACAGGCTGGATAGGTGGGCCCATGCCAACCTCATGAAGTTCAACAAGGCAAAGTGCAAGGTCTTGCCCTTGGGTCAGGTGTATTCCCAAGAACAAATATAGGCTGCGTGGAGAATGGATTGAGAACAGCTTTAGGAGAAGGACCTGGGGGTGATGGTTGATGATAAGCTCAACATGAGCCGGCATTGTGCACTTGCAGCCCAGAAGTCAAACCATATCCTGGGCTGCATCAAAAGAAGTCTGTCCAGCAGATCGAGGGAGGGGATTCTGCTGCTCTACTCTGCTCTCGTGAGACCCTACGTGGAGTACTGCATCCAGTTCTGGGGCCCCCAATATAAGAAAGAAATGCAACTGTTGAAGTGAGTACAGAGGAGGGCCACAAAGACTATCAAGGGACTGCAGCACCTCTCCTATGAGGCCAGGCTGAGAGATTTGGGTTTGTTCAGCTCAGAGAAGAGAAAGCTCTGGGGGGACATTATAGTAGCCTTCCAGTACATGAACAGGGCCTACAGACTGGATAGACATGTTTCACAATGGCATGCAGTGGCAGGATGAGAGGTAATGGTTTCAAATGGAAAGAGAGTAGATCTACATTAGATATGGATTAGATAGGAAGAAATTATTTACTCTGAGAGTAGTGAGACTCTGGAAGAGATTGCTCAGAGAAGTTGTGGATGGCCCCTCCCTGGAAGTGCTAAAGGCCAGAATGGATGGGGCTTTGAGCAGCTTGGCCTAGTGGGAGGTGTCCCTGCCCATAGCAGAGAGGTTGGAACTAGGTAATATATAACGTCCCTTGCAACCCAAACCATTCTATGATTACATTATTCTATCTTAATTTACAACTATGCACCAGTTACTTTATTTGTTCTACCAGGTTTTTCATCCAAAGGATTTCCATTCTCTGTCTTGTTTCTTAGCCTTGTTTCTGTAATGTTTTTATTAGCGGTTATTATCACTTTCTGTAATTTACATAGTTATATTTCCATCTCCTAACAGGATAAGTCATGCCATGCAGGGAAATAAGAAGATGTGATGAAGCCTCATGAAGAAGGAATAGTTACATGAAGTATACATTGTCCACTCCGCAGATACTCGTCCTTTCTGACAAAATTTTAAAAAACTCAAAAACCACCACTGTTGGAAGCTTCATGAATTACAATGGATATGATTATATAGAGTTCTATGGCTTGGAATCATCACCTTAAGAATTCTGTAATTTAGAAAGACCACCTTAAGATGACACAGGGTTAAAGAAAGAGAAAGTACGATGATGCGGCAAGAGAACGACCCGGAAGTAAACCAACAGGAAGCGGAAGTAAACCAACCTGACCCGGATGTGGGCGGTGACATGTAAGATAGTAACCAATCATGTATTAGCTTAGATAATATGGACACATATAAGTAACCAATAGAAATGCTTATGTAGTGTGACTAAGGGATTTTGGACTATAAAAGCGCAGCCTCTGATAAAATAAAAGTCTTTGATTTATAACTCTTATAGAGTCGTCTTGGAGTCCTGTAGTCATCTTGCAAGTGGTGACCCCGACTTGATATCGGGACTGCGGAGGCAAGACGATCCCCAGCTGGAAGCTGGGCAGCAGGACTGACGCAGGGGGTTGGGGACAACAGCCTGATAAAGTGAAAAGTTGTTGTAACTTGTAGCTCACCCGGAGAGGTGAGCAGCTGGGGTGGT
>NW_010171362.1:0-2639 GCF_000695765.1 Mesitornis unicolor
TTTGGGGACACATCTTCCCTCGTCTGGAAGACGATGCTTTCGACTTTTTCCTACTTCCTACTTTCCTTCCTATAAAGGAATAGATAAGTCTAGAAAAAGGAAAAGGAATGGTTAATCTCTTCTCTTTTCCCTTATTCATGTCACATGGGTTTGTAGAACTCAAATTTATGGCACTGATACCAAATTGTCTTTGTCTTTTCCAGCCGGTTCCTGGAGGAGAAGGCCCTGGAGCAGAAATTCATTCAGTTGCCATCGATGAAGACCTGTTATCTGTGTGTGTGCGTGTATATAAATACAGATATGTGTATATACGTAATATGGTAATGCTGACTTTGTCGTTATTGTGTTCTGCTCTGTAAGTGCACAAGTGAGAGAGTTTTCGAGAACTGTAGAGAAGAAGCTGGGAGGGCAGGGGCAGTAGGAGAAGCTGAAAAAGTCCAGGTTAAAAGAACTTCTTCATGTTCATGACACACACGCGGACGGTTCCCTTCAGTTTTGTTGGGCTTTTTGTTCCGTTTTGTTTTGCTCTCTGCTCTTGAAGATGGCACTTGTGGCCATGATCTTCAGTTTTACTCCATGGCTGTCTTAGCAGGGACACGGTTCCTTTCTGCCTACTGTTTCAGTTTGCTTGCAGGCAGAGTCAAGAGAGCTGTTTGGAGGGGTGCAGTGAATACGTGTGTGTGTGTGTGAGTGTGTATGAAAAGACGACCTCAAGTGCCCTCCCCGCATCCTTGGCTTTTGCTGACCTGCATTTCAGTGTTTGCAAGATTTTCAACTGACCAGAATAGTGCTGTTGTAAATGTTTCCATGTTTGTCTGTTCCAAATAAATAAATGAAAAAAAAAGAAATCAGAACCCTCAGTGTTTTCTTGCTTTCCCTAGAACTAGACAGGCTTTCTCTATCTGAGATCTACTCCTACTTAAGGACTAACTTTGTGTCTGTACCAGATTAAATAGAAAGAGATTTCTGGCGTAGTGTTAACTTTTCAGAGATGTTTTATCCCTGGGAAAGTGCCCAGCAATTAATTCCTAGTGTGGAATTCAACTGATGGCCATTTTGCATGCCTGTGTGCAGAGACTGATACCAACAAGCCATCTGACAGTTCATGTTCATAGCTTTATGGGTCCCTCGAGTTAGGCAATGGGCTTATGCTTGAATCATGCTGTCTGCCAGTGCTGTGGGCTGCTCACTCATTTTTCCATAGAACTAGTGATTTCAGTTTTAGTTTTCTACCTTAGCTTGCCTCCTGCACTTTCGCTCATCTCCTGAGCTCTGTGTGTACTTTCCTACATTAGCAGGTCAATGCACTTATTTTATCTGATCGAGCTTTGATAGCCTTTGCACAATCTTCAACAGTCTTTCATAGCCTTTAAACTCTACAAGTAACTTAAATCTCGGAACAAGTGTATTTGCTCCTTTATTTTGGTGAGCAGCTATGAAACTCTTATTTATCAGTTGCCCCTTTTTACATTAAAATTAACGTTAAGTAAGAAACACTGAAAGGAAATGTGAGGGTCCTACTACTGCTCAGCACTGAGACTGCGCTCATGGTCATGGTTTGTAGCTGGGTGGGAGGGCCTGGTTAAAGTGACTTCTTTGCACCATTTATCACCTGCATCAGGAGTTAATGATGTAGTTGGATCACCTTCATTTTCACAAAGGGGTGTTGATAGATCAGTTTTACTCTGTGTCAGAATGAAGAGATGTGTTTCCTGAAGAGAGCGAGCATAACCCAAACACTGACAAACCACTAGAGGTTTTGTGCAATTCTATAATCATAAGGGTGTGTCATTTCACACTGTGTGTGCCTTTGCTTTCTTGCTCTCCGATGCATCAGCAGCACTCTTTTCATCCACAAGAGGAAAACCACCTTAACAAAGGCAATTCCTGTTCCCCGTTTCTTAGGTCAGCGTTGAGTCGCTTTGGGATCTCCCTGGAAGAGCATAAGAAGGGGAGAGCAAAGCACCTGGCAGCAGCAGCAGCAGCAGCAGCAGCAGCAAGGCAGCAGCTGCAGCAGCAGCTCAGAGGAGCAGCCCCGCTCGGGACAGGAGTGGATGCTTCCCAGACGAGACAGAGCAGGGGGAGAACAGCCTGCAGCTGACTTCTCTTCTTGGCGGAGATGCAGCTGGGTGTGACTTTTGCCTTGCAGACCAGTGTGGCTGAGGGGTTACGTACAGAAACAGAGACAACATGCTCAGGAAAGCTGATCTATAGTCTACTCTCATTTCAAACATCGAAGGAAACCGGTATCACATCCCATATGACTGAAGTGCCTTTACAACTTGCAGTGTAAACTTTTGGTGAACTTTTAGGATACCTTTGCTGCTAACGTACAGATTTTACCTGCCAATTTACCACCTCTTCACAGTTCTTTTTTATTTATTTGAAATGAAAACAAAAGGAAACTAAACCCATATTTAAACACTTTATTAATGGCCTTGGAAAATGACATGCAATATTACTTAATATTTACTGGTACTGAAGAGATACTAAGAAATATGAAAAGATCTGTGCTCATCTTAAGCTTTCCATTCTGTTTCTCCACCTCTGCCATGGAGCTTGCACAGAAGCAGACACCTTAAATACCTGAAAACTCTTTCCTTCCTATCTACCAACTATGAAGAAGTCAGATACCAACG
>NW_010171363.1:0-27322 GCF_000695765.1 Mesitornis unicolor
CCTCACCCGCCCTGTCGCCGCCGGTGAGAGCTGCCGGCAACCGCGGCAACCTTGTCCCTCCTCGGCCTGCCGTGGGGCGGAGGCCGGCGGGCGAGGGCTGGGCGGGGCGTGGGCTGGGCTGCACCCAGTGCCGAAGCAGAGGCTGTTTGTGCCTGAGGGGTCGCCTGGCCCTGCCAGGGTCCTCTTGAACAGCCGTAGGCAGCGTTCGGTTCTGCCCTCGCTGTGAGTGCTGAAAACTCTCGGTAGCCTCATGGGCCCTGATGGCAGCATCTCCGTTCTGTCAAATGCAGGGATAAAAGTCGCAGCCCCGGAGTTCATGGCTTGATAAGATCCGGCATTGTCTGACTGACACCAGGGTCTGCCACAGCTCATTTTTAGCCAGATTCTCCCCATATCCACGGTAGCTAGACCCCATTGCTCTGAAGCTCACCTGTACCCCCAAGAGGAGTTACACGGTTAGAAAGGTATTTTCAAGTGCTCTAGCAGACGACTTCTAAAATTTGATCAGATGATGTTCACTTCATTCACTTCTTTGTCACATGTTAAATGTTAATTTAAGATATGCTTTTATTTCATTTGGTATTTTGGATTCGCTTGGGCTTTTGTTCTTTTGTTCTCCATTTGCCTTTTGTTCCCAGTTTCTAACTGAAAAAAGTGGTTTTGGTTTTTTGGGGTTTTGGGTTTGGGTTTGTTTTTTTTTTGTTGATTTGTTTTGGTTTGTTTTTTTAATAAGATGAGCAGAATATTGAAAAAGCAAAATGAAACATTAAAAGATAATTCTACAATGCAATATCAGCAAAACCAGGACACATTTTAAAATATAAAGAAGTAAAATATGAAAAAAATCTATCAAAAAACTATTTTAAAATGCTCAGCAACTTAGAATGTGTTTTTTGCCTTGTAAAAATGATTTATGAACTAGTTTTACTACTGTGAAAGTACTGCTATGAGAGGTACAAAGTGGTCAGTTTTAACTCCATTTACTTTTGTAACAAGAATGTAACTGAAAAAAAAGAGCACTTAATAAAGCAATTTTCCTAAAACATTGATCTTTGCACTATTCTATAGACTTATTTGAATAAAAAGCAGCAGACTCCTTTGGTGATTAGTCAGCTAATACTTAAGGTTTAAAGCCTTTAACCTTTACAGTGACATTAGAATAGGTTTTGTGGTCAGGAAATAAGGTGGTGCGATATTTCCTGTGAATGCCAGTTATTAGTATTTTCTTGTCATTCACAGAAATGTGCAGTGTGAAGTAGCAAAGAGAATCCCTCAACTGAATGCAGAAGGTATGGTCTTTGAAATGAAGTCTGATGTTTTAAGTACAACAGCGACTAGCAAAATCTGGTTAGGAAATGTGGTTTAGTGATGAGCTTTGATTGTTTGATAATGTAAATATACCCTGTTGATACCTACCATTGGCTTTGAAGGAGGCTCTACATAAAGAAAAAGATTATTTCTGAATACAAGGGAGTAATTGCGCTGGCAGGGCCTAAGGAAAATTAATTTTCTGAAGCTTTCCCACAAGATGATGCAGCCAGCAACAGCCTTTACTGTGGCCTTAGCTTTCTGTAGCACAAAGACTGCCAGCTACATAACACAAGTAAGAGCCACATGAAGACTGCAAGAAGGAGAGCTGTTTGTATGTTGCACTTCCACTGAGTTCAGTGCGAGTTCTCTGTCAGAACATCCTGACTTTGTTGGTGGAAATTACAGCATTGATTTTCCTGCCTGACTGAACCCAGCACTTTCAGTCTCCAGAGAAGACAGATGAGTGCATTAAGCTGAAGCAGGTGCAGGGAACCTTTGGTTTTCTGGCTGTATGTGCCCTGTGACTTCATTTTATAGGGTACAGCCCATGATTAAAATTAGTGTGTCTGTTATTACTGGATAGCGTAGCATGTTAACGTGTGGTCTGCCAAATGTGTTGGAAAGGCATATTTGGTCCTTAGCAAGGAAAACGTTCCCCACCCCCGAACTGAAGACTGAACTGAGAAGCCTTTATACAAACTGCCTTACAGGGTGACAGGCCCTTCCCCATCTCTCTTCTGCGTTGAGATTTCCTTTTGTACAAGCTTAGCTTTCTGCGTGACCTAAATTGCTGCAGTGTTCCAGCTGAGAGGATGCGAACACTTGCTTATTCCTCCTGGAAACACCACTCCCAGGACCTTTTAGGATCACACTTGTGTAACATCAGGAAATCATGGTTATTTTATGAACTTGCTCCTTCTGACTTATCTCAAACTGATGAACTCATTCCTTGAATCTAAAGCTTTCACCAGCTCACAGCTGTATTATCTACTGTTGAACCTGCATTATTCTAGGCCACAGTTATTCTGAATTGCAGTAATCTACTGTAGTGAGGAAAATTCACTTTATCAGTAAATAGAACATTGCCTTCATCTAAAATATCCACGCTCTTATCAAAGAGAATGGTCAGACTAGTCTGGCATGGTCTACTTTGGGGAAAAAAATTCCATTTTATCCCATTTACCTCTACGTCCTTTATTTTTATTCTCTTCAACTTTGCATATGACAAATCAGACTGAAGGGACGATAGCTGTGACGCATGATGAAAGCATTTCACCTCCATTCTTCTAAAATACAGAATTTGCATAAATCTCATTATGAAAAACAGTATGTGGTTTTTAGGTGGACTAGATTCCCAACCTAAAAGCCTTATGAAAATATTTATTCGTGATTTCATGAGCCAGCTCACCCAGAATTCTGAGACAGACACTGTCCCTCACTGCATTGTGGCCCTACTTCCTCTTTCCTTGTTCTCTCTTTTTTTTTAAAATGTGCCTGTAAACCCTTGGTCTATTTGTTGTAATTGTCTTTGCATGTCTAATTTAGCTTGTCTTTCGGCAAGTCTCATTTCCTGGCCTCGAGACACAGTTTACCTTTGCTGGTTGATATTTCTCATTCCTGCAGAATCTCTATTTATACCTGGTGTCCCATTTGCGATGGCTCACTACATACACTGAGCTCCAGCTGCTCTGTAAAAGTTTCTTTCCTTGATTTTTATGCAGTCATGTGTCACAGAAGTAGTGAAGAGCTCAGTATAAGCTGTCTGCACAGCACAGAGCATCATCCAAAATGCAAACCTAGGGCGGGGGTAGGAGTGGGGTGGGAGGGTTGCTTGGGGTTTTGTTAGGTTTATTTGTAATTCTATCAATGACTCTGTAAAACGTGCTAAAACATGCTCAGTCCCAAGGAACAGAAGCATTTGTGTCAAATTTCAGGTACTCATATTCTGCTTGAAAAGCACCAGGGAACTGTATAACTGCAAAAATATGGAAGTGCCAGATTAAAAGCTGGTACTGTCATACTACCATGATTTCTCACTCTGGGGTTCAGGACTGGGTTAGCTATTTAAACGTGCAATGCACCTTGTGCTTTAGATATGCTCAGGTATTTCTCAATCTATTGTTCTAGCCCAGAACCACGGCCCATTTTTATTTTCCTTGCTGCTGTTTCCTTTAGTTGTGATCAAAAAATGCCGACTGAAAGCACGAGTCCAGCTCCAGAGACACTATCGCAAGGGGCCCTAATGGGGGTTCTCAGTAACAGTCCAGTACACAGAAATGATAACATTTGCTCCCAGATGTAAAGGATTCTGATTGTTCTCTCCAAAAGGCACATGTTAAAATGACAACGTATTTAGATGCAAAGAGGGTATTTATCTCTGTTAGAAGTGCCAGAGAAACATTAAAAATATTTAAATTCCAAAGACAGAGACATCTAAAGAAGAGCAAATGTTTTCATTAGTGATATTCTCTGTTGTGTTTGTAGGACTCTTACCAAGCCTTTGGTAAAAATAAAACCTCTCTTTTGAATTTTTTTGTTGTTGTTTTTTTTAATGCTGACAAATACTGCAATTAATTTAAGTTACATAAGCTCTTCCAGGGCCCAACTGTATCCCTGCAGAGACAGAGCGATTCATTATGGATGGAGGAGGTATGCCAGAAAAAGCAAGGCTTCATGAAGGCATTTTGCCTAATTCTGTCACGCTCTCCGGCTGAAGCCTTAAGGAAATAAACCCACTAATACTTCTCCAACGTATTTGGCTGACAGCTAGTACATTCCTCCTTGTCTTGCTGATGCACAGGACGAGAGGAAAGGGATCTGTCTGCAGTCATTACTGTTGCTGGCAACACAGATTATTCCCTTTCTTTTTTGTTGCACTGCATTTGCAATCAATTTGTATCATTCCTCCCTGCAGAAAACAACAATCTCTTCTGCCTGGTTTTCAGTGTGTTTATGTTGAAGCAGCTATAATTTGGGTTTGGCATCTAAATTACTGAGTTCTGTCATGGGAGACTCAGGGATGTCCGTTTGGCTAACGTGTTTTGCAGTTATATCAAATATTTTAGAAGAACATGAAAAGTATTTGCAAAGGAGGGATTCATAAAAATTCCAATAAAGTAATATGTCACGTACCTGGTCTTCAGAGGAAATATCCACACTCAGGACAGCTGGGATTTTCAGCCTGCATGATTATACTTATTAAGTGAGGAGGCCATTACTAAGACTAGAAGAATTAGAAGAATTTTCTTACCTTGCCTGCTTTTACTAACAGAAAGTACGAACTTTTCCCACATGAGCTCATCTGATAACCTGTGTTCTGATAAGACAGGTGAGAGCCATCGGTTTTCATCGTACGTTCCAAAGGGATATTTCCTTACAATCCAAAATGCAGTAATTGGTTTCACACTAAGCACATAAATAAGAATGACAGTAAGAACCAAATGCATAGCAACAGTGAAACTTGTCTCCAGATAAAGTGCTGCATTTTTTTGCTTTCAAAGCTGAGTGAACGAAATCTAGCCTTAGCTGCAGGGGCAGAGAATCCCAAATAACACACAGCTAAACCTCCAACATACAATTCATGATTTGAGTGCACCACACTGTGATCTCCTCCTACTCTTTCCAGTCTTACAGCAAACTGCATGGTAACGGAAATCATCAGAACAATTCCAATCTGCTGTTAGTAAAATTATTTTCATCTTGTCAAAGTGATATAACTTACATGGTTGTGAAGTTTCCAGCAGGAAATCACTACTCACATAACTACAGCCTTTTTATGATGTCTCACACCAAGAAGAGTGGAAGGCAAGACATAAAATCCAGCACAGGAATACAACCTTTCAGAGCTGTTTAGCTCCAGACATGCTTATGAAGGCATGAACACCAGAAAACTTGGTGGCTAGGGGTTTCAATATCATGTAGGAGGATTATGTATGAAATCAGAAGAATGAGAAAGCAGACATCTCTCAGGAGCAGGGCTGATTTTAGGTACAGAGAAAGGAGGAAGCAGCCCAAGATTGAAGGCAGCAGCAGCATCAACACCCTTCTAGAGTGAGGAAGCATGGAGCTCCTGCCTACGTCTGGTGGAGAGAGCTGAAGTTGCTTGTGTGGGTGGCAAGGATTGCTACGGAAACCAGGGCAGTCTCCAGCTTTGCACCCTAACAACAGGACACTGAGTCACCCTTACCCTGTCCTTTGACAGTACTGACATTCTTATGCCCTTTCTCAAATCTTTCTTCATATGTGGGCTATGTTTGCTCTGTTTCTCCCATAGTTATCTTTAAATCCTTGTTAGACAGAACGAAGGCTATTTAACCCTCTTAACTGCTGCTTTGAGCTTCTTTCTGGCAGGAATCCTCACTGTAATCGTCCTTTTGAACTGAGCAAAACTGTAGCAGATTTTTATTGCTTATTCATCCTGCAAAGATGTAGAATCTATTACAGCAACCTTTAAAAACGGATGCATATCCAAATGAAAAAAATAATAAATTAAAAAAGCCTAAAAGCACAATGAATTAGGCCAGAACTCTTGTTTAAGAGCAGCTTTCAAGAAGTATAAAAACTGACAGTAAGTCTTTTTCCAAATGCATCGAGAACAGGAAACATACCAGAGAACCAGTAGAGTCAATATTTTATTAAGGTTTAAGGGTACCCTCAGAGAAGAGAAGATCATACCAGAGCATTGGAGAAAAGCTGAATAAATGTCTTACTTCTCTAAAAGAGTCAGGGAAGCTTCCATGCAAGATCCTTTCTTTATGGGAGAGTTATTAGAGAACCTGTGACAAATTGAGGGACCAGTAGGAAAGGCTATACTTGAAATGAACAAGGTAAACAGATAATCACCAAAACAAGACTGTATTCTCCCAGGGGTTCTAAGTAAGCGCAGCTCAAACCTTTTGCTTAAAACCAGCACTTTATCTGAGAAGAGATAGGTAATAAATGTGATTGGGATTTTTTTTAATGGTTCCAAGAGGGAGTCAGGGATCTACAGACATGGGATCTGCACCAAGGTGAATTAATGAAGAGTGCAATAAAAGAATTAGGAGAGGTAATAAAGATAATGTGTTAAGAAGGAATCAGCATAGCTCTTAGAAAGAGAACTTATGCCTCACAAGTAAATCTGTTGGAGTTCCCTAAAGGAGTCACTAGGCACATGAAAAGGGAGAGCCAGCTGACAGAGCCGATAGAGATTTCTAAAACACCCTCAGTGCAGTTACTCATCAAAGACTTTTCAAGAAGCTGAGCACCAATGGCAAAAAAATGGCTAAAAGTGGGAAAAAGAAGGCAGGAGTTAGAGAGTTTTCACAGTGAGGAAAGGCATTTTACTTGCTTGGGAACTGGCATGGAAATAAAGCTGTTCAACATAGTCATACATGATATGATAGAAGTACTGTGATGCAAAACTTACCGTGAGAAGGGAGGTGACAAAATGTGCTGGTATCAAGTTATTTGGGGTAGTACAGATAAGTGCTGAGTGTGAGGAAGGACTTAATAATACTGAGCAACAGAGCAAGCTGAAACGCAGTGCAAATAATTGCAAAAAATCTTCCTAACTTAACAGATAAAATGATGGGCCCTGAGCTGGTTATTACCACTGAGGAATGAGCACTCGGGCTGTAGTAATTCAAAAAAGCTGTCAGTTCAATGCTTAGCAAGTGCAAAACTGCAAACAGAACATTAGCGATTATTAGCAAGGGAACTGAGAACAAATCGGAGAGCAGCCTTATGCCGCAGTGTAAATCCATCGAGTCTCACAGCCTGGAAACTGTGCACAGTGCTAGTTCCCCCACTGCAAAGAGGGTACAGACAAATCCTACAAAAGGTGGTAATTGTGTGATTAGGCTGTAGATCTCTTTGCCTCAGGATGCTGTGGATGCCTGGAGTTCAGATGGTTTTCAAGTGAGCCTGGGAAAACCTAAAGCATCAAAAGCCATCATTGGTTAAAAAAATACACTACTTTTCCCTCCAGAAAGTTCACCCCCTTCCAGGTGTTGGAGAAAAAAACAGTGGGCAAGATGGACCTTTCATATGACCGATACAAAGTGTTCTTCCATTGCCATCGCTGCTCTCAAAATATATTATATAGGTTGTTCCCTTGTCACTGTGAGAGTGCCTCAGCTGATATGTCTGTAGCCACCTGATAAACTGTACCAGCAGATGTATTTTTAACACCTGAGCCACCATGTGATATTTCATCAGGCTCAATCCATTGCCTGCTACATTAAGCGTGAATTTTGCTGGGGCTTTCTGTAAGATCCAGGTGAAGACAGTACGAACAGTAAAAGCTCTGCAGATGAAGCATCTCTGAACTTTTTTTTCCTTTTAATATACAGCTACAATTCTTACATTAAATTTATCTGTGGACTGGATATGATAACTGACTTATTGTGACACAGCAGTGCTATTAGGATGAGAAAGTTGTATACTCAGAACTACACAGAAAATTGTTTCACCCTTCAGAAAGGTGGCGGAGAGGACAGCTATGTCTCAGAAGGGCACAGACAATGAAAGGGAACTGAAAGCTCCTTAGAAACCAAACCTAACAACCAGAAGACCCAAAACAGTCTTGTGATTGTGACTGCTGTGGACATCTGTCCAAAAACTGTGCCAAGAATTCAACTAATAAGCAAAAAACACAGCCAGAAATGAACAAAGGAGTGTTGTCTCCTTGGGGAAGCTGTCTGGTACCGTGCAGTCTAGCTGCGTGACAGATAATACAGACTACTACAAACCCCGACACCCCACTTCAGATTGAAGAATGTATTCGAAATGCAGTGCTTTCAAGGCAAGTTTACACATCAGACTGTACATAATTTCATTTTATGTGAGCCTTGAACCAGGAATGAGGAAACAAGAGACATGGGTTGGCTTTTTCTATGACTCATCACTGGAAGACAATTTTACCATCAATAAATAAATGTAACGCTTCACAAGAGACAAAGTTATTTAAGGAATACATTATATCCATGCCCTATGTACTCTTAGGGCCGAAACAGATACAATATAGGGTGGATCACTATAAGCAAGCACCAGGGGTGCTGTGGAGTCATAGAACAGAGCTGATGCTAGGACCATGGGTTATGAAACATAGCAATATGAAGTAAGAATATGAGAAGAATTACCCCAATGTGATGTTTGAAGCCAATCAGTCAGCTCTGTTATAATATTTGTCTGCATATCAAGAACACATAAGAATAATGGTAAGAAAAAATAGTCACAACACATACAGTTACTTGAACAACTGAAAGTCGGTAGGAAAACCTAAAAACCCCTGAACTTGCAGGCTACTGAACCTCTGGTGAAACAAGGTAACAGAAGTTTTGGTGCAGAATAAAATTGTCTTTGCCTGCAAGGTTGCATTCATACTGTCAAAAATATGAAGTGTTTGAGCTGTTCACATCTCAAACTAATTGGTAAACAGTCAGTGCTCATTTTGTTTCTCCATAGTTTTTAAAATATTATTATTATTTCTGTTCTTGATACAATGATAAGGGGGCTTGCTTATTTTTCCAAGTCCTATATTTTTTGAAATTGAGCCAACTACGTATTTTCAGTATGACATGAATTTTCCTTC
Organism: Mesitornis unicolor; assembly: GCF_000695765.1. Lineage (NCBI taxonomy): Eukaryota > Metazoa > Chordata > Aves > Mesitornithiformes > Mesitornithidae > Mesitornis > Mesitornis unicolor. The sequence continues at coordinate 8,885 of NW_010171363.1, forward strand.
ACCTTGCTTTACATCACAAAGTGTTATGAAGATTATTTTCTTACTGTTATAAAGCAATTTGAAATCTTCTCAAGAAAGATACAATATATCCAAGTAATTATTCACTAGTTCTGTCATCCCCATTCAAAGCTAAATGTTCTCCTGTGCAACAGGGCAGTTACCTGGTGACATACGAAACCACTGAGAAAAAGAAAGCTTTTCTCCTCTGTTTCTGCTCACTCAAAACTCACTGATGCCATAAAACACTTCCAGTGATTTTTTTTTTCCTCCAGGAAAGTGGTGAGAATTTTGCCTTGATCAGAATTGATGTGTCTGCAGAAGTAGAAAGACTCTTTGTCTCTGATGTGAGCAGACTGCTGCCTGAAAAAGTCTTTGCGATATTCTCTCTTATTGCAAACCATCACTTTACATTAGGAATAAAGGATAGAAAAACTGAGGTGACAGAAGCTGTTATTTATATTATGTAGGCCAATCATACAGCATTGCAGCTTTTTGCTCACGTAACACGGATGTGCCTCCCTCCCTTCAGATGACGGGTGTACACTGCTTGGTGTGCTAATACTGTCCCCTCCCTGTCCTCGCTGTTGTGCATAAATTACTTGAAGCGACTGCAGGTCTTAGTGGTGTGAGGGACAGAACACTGATGGTAAATTCTGCTTGTACAAACAGAGCATCTGAGCCTATGAGGTATCCTGCATAGGTTAAAAATAAACCACACAAAGTATTCCCTACAGCAGCTACAGTTTGACATGCAATCTAGAAATGTTATCTTTTGAGCCAAACAAAGCACAATGATAGGCTTAGAAATAACAATTACTTTAACTTATGTGAGTCTTGTCTCAAACACAGTGGGTAAGATTCAGTTCCAGATTAAGATACAGAAATTTAAATGTCTATATGTGAGCTAGCTGGGTAATTTTCCTTTGCAGCCAGTGGTGTTCTAGGGGTTGATTATAGCTTTCCTGTTGCTCCCACATAAATGGTTAACATTATTTAAGATGCCCTACAGTATCCATGACATTTGCACAAGAAGAGTAGCTATGAAACAGGGCCTGCACCCAAGGAGCAGCAGCCAGAGGTCAGGTGTGATACCTAAGGCTTCCAACTAGCCACGACATCCCTCTGTTGAGGCAACAGCGTCCTGTCCCTGGTCAGTATTTCCAAAAGAGCTACTCAGCTTGTCCAAATACACTCTATGTTTCATCAAATTACTAGAGTGCATTCACTAGGTTTTCATTGGTTATGAAGGAAGCTTTATTTGCAGATAAGATACCTCCACTTAGCTACCTCATTTAAGGTACATTAATCTAACTCCCACTCAAAGGGATTAATTCAGATGCCTAAATATTTGCTTTATGTCATTTGAAATGCCTTAAGGTGTCTTGAACTTTCACATGGAGCTGCCAGGTATGACATAGGAGTTACGAGGCACCCATGTCCTTGGAGGTGCAGCTGGAGACATGGCCCTACAGCTCAGAGCACCTCAAGTGGCACTCAGTGCTCAGGTTTAGGCAAGCAGAAGTTCCATATGTCTGTATGCTCACTCTCCTTTCCCCTCTAATACAAACCAATATAGTTGATTTATGAGAACCACATCAAGCCTATGTTCGGCTACTGTGCTGGAGGTAGGATGTGTTAGCCATTTCCTCTCCCTTTTTTTGATCTCTGTGGCCTGTGCAAAAGGTCCCTTCACTGCATCCTCCACTGCTGCAGTGGTCAGAGAGGCTGAGGTGAACGTCATGTTCTCAGAGTCTGGCAGGTTCATGCAAACCCACACCCTGACCTCAAGGCTTTCTGGAACATCAAAGGCTTGGTTACCTCCTCACTGAAGACATCTTCAGCTTGTCATGCAATCAGTACCCCCAGCAGCACCCGCAGGCAGCTCACTTACATGAATACATAGCATAGTAAATTCCTTGAACTGGAATGGGCACTGCTTATCACAGGAATGGTTCTTCCTCGCAGTTAAAACCATAGCGAGCAAACAATTACAGAGCCCTTATTTCTTCTGAGTCACAGGAGACTCAGGTCCTGCTATGCACGAGTGGCCTTTTATCCAGGAGCACTTTCATAAGGGCACGGTTTCATAGCCTGCCAGAGACAGGTTTTCATTGCAGGTTGCAATGGGGTGGGCAACTGCTAGAGTGTGGCAGAAAACTGTTAAAAACCACTAAAACTATGAAGAAGTTGGGTTAAGACAGCAAAAAGAAATGTTATACATGCATTAGGAAGAAAATAAACCCTGGCTATCACAGAAGGCTCATTAGTCAAAGGAAATTATAAAACTGTCAATAACAATTCAGAAAATGCAGAAGTATTTAAGGGTTTTAGTTTATATTTGGAGGAAGGGATATGATACACCCACATCACATGAAGATGATGAGCTGCAGTCAAATTAGCAAATAAGTCAGATGATGGTAAAATGCATGTCTTGGGATAAATACTGCTACATTAACCAGCCTGTGTTATTTGCACCCAGGAATTGTCAAAAAGCAAGCTAGGGAGCTCTAGCCAACTGATATTTCTTGATATATTTCGGCATTAACAATATCAAATGCAGCTAGAGTGAAATTCCAGGAGACTGGAAAGAGAGCAACCATTGTGCCAACATTAAAAATAAGCAAATGCATTGTGGGGAAGATCTGTGCAAGAAAAGAATTAAGTTTTTCAATCTCAGGTAAAATAGTGTAAAAAACAGATCAAGAATTCAATGACAGCATAGGTGTCAGCAATGACAGCAGTCAGTGTTTCAACCTTGGCATCCTGATACGAAGACGACATTACAAAATACAGATAACCCAAACAGTGCACAGATCCAGAACCAGCTGAAAGATTTCAACATGTCCTCAGTGGGGATCATCATGCAATGGTGGAAAACAACCATGGGTAAATTTGCAGATGACACAAAGATGGGAGTCCTAAATAAAGACAAGCCCAAGATATTGATATTAGTGGTATTGACCACTAATATGTATGGAGTGGAACAAACTAGCTAAGGAAGTGAATCTTTCTTCCTAATATCAGGAGATTAAGACCAGTTGCCTTTCTGGTAAAGTTGCCTCAGGTATGCCCAAAATATGCTACACTCTTTGCTAGCACCAATTATAATTTAAACAAATATAAGTTATTACTAACCCACTTCCTGACTGACTGCTGACATTTGCATGAACATTTGCACAGAATTACAGCTGCGATTGAAAACTCAGAGTAACTTCCCTAGAACATGTATCATTAGCTGCCCTCAAATATTTGTTATGCTTTGTGCGGCTCCTGAGGCCTTGAGAAATTTCTCTGAAAACTTCCTTATCTAAATCTAAATTCATTATCACCTCTCAGGCAACTTGTTACAAATCCATAGAGATTTCTCTAAGCCAGATTAGGTATCATGGCAACGAGGCTTTGGCACCAGCATGTCCTTTTCACCACCATATCTGACAGTGAAGCGTCCATCTGGGGAACAGTCTGCTGGTCGGCACAGTCACACCCAAAAGGACACATCCCCTTGTTTCCTGCAAAGGCATCCTTTCTCCCTGATGGCAGAGGGACATCTGGTGCCTCTTCTTTGAGGACTGTGGTATAGATTCAGTTTCTCCACCTCCGCTCTTGTAGGCTTCAAGTTCACTGAAATTCATTATGGTTTTTCATACTAATTTCAGCACAATTTTGTATACTTTACTATTTTCCTCAAATCTTCCCTTACATTTTGAGTCCAGTCCCCTATAATCTGCTTCTAAATTGTATTTTATGTTTTTAAAGGAGAGCTAGAAGTCAAAAGAATTATTCATAAGTAGTCATCCTTGTTCAACCCTTACATAACTGATCATAGCTTTGATGAACAGTATTTCATTTTCTTCCTCTGTTTTATATTCATGTGAAGATAACCCACATAGAAATAGCTTTCTTTTAGCCTCCTTTTTAGTCTGCTTTGTACGCTGCTGTGTAGACTGTTTAATCTTTTCACAGGAATATATGTTTGCCAACACTGACAGCTACATTACAAATAACGCATAAGATACTTTTTTATGCTGGTATTGCAAAGCAGAAGCCATCTCACAGCAGCAGTAAAGAATTTTCATATTAAAAGTAATTTAAAAATACATGTGATCTAGATCATCTAGGGTAGGAAATACAAACTCTACCAGTAAATAACATGGGTGAAATTGTGCCTATTCCACTTGTAGATCCTATACAAGGGTCCCCAGGACATATAAAGGGATAAGTTAGCGATGGTATATATGCAGGGAGTAAGGGTGCTATGAATTGATTTGATCTGCAGCATGGAGAATATGTTTACACAGACAATGCGCTACTGTGTAGAAATACCAGAGCTGGCTCTAAACAAACTGGCTTAGAAAGCAGAAGCAGAGTGACTGCATTAGCATTGCTTTCCATCTGGGCTAATTAGCCCAGCTAATAGACAAGCTAAATCAGCTGGCACAGAGCTCGGACCCTCCTTGTACTGCTTTGTTGCTCAGCTTGTTCTCCAAGAGCCAGCTCTGATAGCACTACTTCAAAAACTGTTGTGTCACAATATAGCATGGAGGCTGCAGGAGGATGGCACATGGCATGCAGTGTCATATGATGAAGGGCATGGAGAATCCCATGGGCAGAAACCATGGTCCAGGTGTCTGGTTCCTGTTCCCAGCATCTCCTCTCATGAGCAGCTACACAACAGTGGCTTGTGACATTCCAGACAGAAAAGAAAGACTTGAATCTGAATGTCCCATAGTGTCACTGAAAAGACTGCCACCACCACTACTGGAAAAGAAAATATTGGAAAGAAAGCTTCTAGGTGTCTGATTTCAGAGGAAGCCATTGGATTTATATCCTACACGGAAGACGTTGTGCCCCAGTAATACCAACTGTGGTGTCCAAAGCCAGATGTGTTTCAGGACATGCACCTATTGGCTAGTGTGAGCAGTTCATGCACTCCCAGAGCTGTGAAACTATTCTTTGCCTCCTGCTCACCATCAGAGAGGTATTGAGCCTGCCACTGAAAATATCACTCCACAGTCTGGCATTGGACCATCTTTTGCCTCAGACTGACCTTGGCAAATCCTTCCTGAGATTTCCAAACCTGCAATATCGCACAGACTGTCCCTGAAACCTGGGAACTGCTTCACAGGGACACCTGGGGTTCAGGTGAGGTTTCTCCTCACCTTGCCACACGCCAGAGTGCCATTAGCCACTGGGAGATGCTGATGCTTCTGCCGACCTCCGCAGCACCAGCTTTCAAACTGGCCTGTGCAGCTCCTGTGGACAATGTTCTCTTACCCTCTGGGTATTTCAGACCAGTGTAAGGGAAGCTGAAAACTTGCTTGAGGTGTTCTAGTGTTAAGGATCACCACATCTTTAAAATTAAAATGAAGATTAGGCAACTACTTTGCAACCATCCTTGTCTCCAGAGAAATATAAAGAAATGGGAAGTAAAAATACACACAACATTCAAGCCAAAATAAAAAATGTTGATAAAATATTTGTGAAGAAACAGAAAAAAATGCTCAATCAACAACAAAAATCTTTTCCCACATCCACTCAATTGCTTGTACAAGTTCTTTGACCCCCATGGTTTGGGAACTCTGCTGTCCTTTACATTTCACGTTGGAGGATACACTCCTCAGACAGACCCACAAGCAATAGGATCTGTTACAACCAGTCCCTTGTACAGACTCTTTCAAGAGTACCCTTCCCATGCAATTTATCTCTGCAAAACTTCATCACTTCTAATCTGTTTTGAAAGGTGTTTTGATGTGCCTTCTACAAGCCCGACAGTAGCACTGCCCTGGCAGTGCTAGTGGAAGTGGGGCTAAACCCACCTCTTTCAACACAGCAATGAAAGACTTCCCATTCTTATCCCTTGCACTACGCACCACCACTTCCATAAGTAATTCTGCACCTATACTTGCCTAATGTTTGTGAGTTAGCTTCATCGACTGAAACTTAGATTTTATACCTGTGTAACTTAAGAAATTATACAAAAAATAAACAGAATTAAAGTACGTGCTAATTATTTACTTTGTTACTGAGACCAGCTCAAATGATAATTCACTGTTCTGCAATGACGTTTAGAGGAAACTAATTCCCAAAATCTGTCTTTGAGGGATTTTGCAAGAAGCCTCTGCATGCAGGGATCACTGATGTGACCCAGAAGATAACATCACAGATAAAGCATAACAAGATATTTCTATCAAGAAGAAATGGTTCAGCCCTTAGAGCTTTTGAAAGCTTTCTGTCTATTGAAAATACCACAAAATAAGATCCATTTTGCTACCCTCAAGCCAGGAGATTCCCTCACCTCTGAGATAAGCAGTTGCAAATCTGTGGTTTCCAACAAGACTGGAGATAACATAGCTGTTATACCAAGAAAAGTGTGTCCCCCGTGCATGGTAGCATCTGCCTTGACAGAAACCAAGAAATATTTCTACCACTAACGACTACCTTTCATGTCCACTGTAGCTGCCACTGAAGTGAGCTCCCATGGCAGAGCGCTGCTGCCCCAACCTGTGTATGCTATATCTGGTGACACCAGCAGCATGCTGAGATCATCTTCAGACCTTTGAGCTGACACAGCTCAAAGCCCATAGGATCTGTAACCCATAAACCAAGATCCCTTGGAAATCAAAAGACAGAAAATCTGAGTAAAATCATGAGGAAAAAGCAGTGGGAGAGAATAATTTAGAACTAAATGTTGGTGACCAGGCATGACGAACCCACCTGGTGACCAAGTATGAAATGTTGTATCATTTCCAGGATGTAAGAGCCACATGTTGACCACACATGTTGGGTGCCCAAAGAGCAGACTGAACGTGCAGCAACCTTTCCTGAATGACCAGAATTATGACCACAAGATAGCGGAAATATACTCAGTCTATTGTCAAACTATTTAAAAGAACAAGACACTGGGAAATTATTTCAGCAGCTAGGGGGAGGAAAAAAAAGGTGAAGCAGCCTGGAGACAAACTGATCTTTGTTTTCACGGCTTAGGGCCAGGGCTTGAGTGGCTTTAGAGGCTGAATTATCCTCATCTTTTAACAAATGATCTCTTCAGGTTATGCTTCAAGAACACAGGCTGGGCAGTATTTCAGTATGTGCTCTGTTGGCAGAGGCTTTGATGTCCAGAGTGTCAATGCAATACTTTTCAGAAGGCACTGCAATCATTAGAAAAAAATTGCAAAAGGAAAAACCCAACCCACATAAAGACCCCTCACATACAAGAGGGACAGGAAAGCCTAGCTAAAGACGTACCTCATAAAATTATTTAGAGACTGAGGTCAGTGGAGGTATTCTGCACTTCCACCATCACAGCTGTGGTAAGAGTTCAGCATTCAGTCTGTGGAGAGTCAGAACACTATCTTGTTTCAAAGGGAAATCACTGAAAATCACTGTAGGGTTTCATATCATAATGCAGATAGAAAGGCCAAACAAAACAAACATCAGAACAGCTCTTGAGAGTCAGCAGAATCTAAATTATATTCTTCCCTTATTAATTCAAGTTTATTTTAACCCTCTTTCCTCCCAACTTAATTTTCTCTAGACAAGACAGAGACTCAGACCAGCACCTTTTAGTCTTCTGTTTCAATTCCATTTGAGGCTAGTAACAATCCCTAATTATTTGGCTGCCTTGATCTGCTCCCCAGAACAAAATGATAAGTCTTAAAAATAGGAAGTCCTGTGATGTCTCTGTAACCTATCTTCAGACACCAGGCACTGTAGGATCTAGGGGGTGGCAGTCAATGAAAAACTCAACATGAGCCACCAATATGCGCTTGCAGCCTGGAAGGCCAACCGCATCCTGGGATGCATCAAAAGAAGTGTGGCCAGCAGGGCGAGGGAGGTGATTCTGCCCCTCTACTCTGCTCTGGTGAGACTCCATCTGCAGTACTATGTCCAGTTCTGGGGCTCCCAATATAAGAAGGACATGGAGCTGTTGGAGCAGGTCCAGAGGAGGGCCACAGAAATGATCAGAGGGCTGGAGCACCTCCCCTACAAGGACTGACTGAGAGAGTTGGGGCTGTTCAGCCTGGAGAGGAGAAGGCTCTGGGGGGACCTTATTGCAGTCTTCCAGTTCCTGAAGGGGTCCTACAGGAAAGCTGGGGAGGGACTTTTTAGAAGGGCAGGTAGCGATAGAACAAGGGGTAATGGTTTTAAACTGGAAGAGGGTAGATTTAGGTTAGATATTAGGAAGAAATTCTTTACTGTGAGATGGTGAGACACTGAAACAGGTTGCCCAGAGACGCTGTGGATGTCGCCTCCCTGGAAGTGTTCAAAGCCAGGTTGGATGGGGGTTTGAGCAACCTGGTCTGGTGGGAGGTGTCCCTGTCCATGGCACGGGGGTTGGACTGGATGATTTTCAAAGGTCCCTTCTAACCCAAACCATTCTGTTTTAACATGGTATTTCCACTTCTCTCCACCTTCTCCTTGTAGCTGAAGGAGAGGAACTCTGGTTCTTTGCCATTCCCATCCACACCTAGTAGATGTGTCTGCATGCAGACAATATAGCAATACAAGAGCATATACACACACAGACATAGGTGGAAGACCACACAGGCATAACCCCACAGCCATATGCAGGTATACACAATGGGACTGATGGTAGGAAATCAAAGTCTGGCGGGCTTTAAGGGCAAGCACAAAAAAGCCCTGTGCCAGAAAGATCCCAGCTGAGGGCTGCAAAGTGGTGCAGGGGCAGGAATGTGTCTTGTGCATGGGGTGAGTCATATGGGCAGAGAAAGGAGGGGGCAGAAGGAAGATGCAGTGACATAGCAGCTTTGTTGAACCTGGGAGGTGCCAGTCACCCCTAGGATGAATGGCTCCCTGCTGGAAAACACAAGCCATTGCTGGGCTGTTGCCCTGAGAGGGCTTTAATTTCCTGGTAGTAAAGAACAGGAACATTAAAGGTTCAATGTCAGGTAGAGGATGAAAAAAAGTTACTGAAGCTGCTTTGCAGGTCAGGTTTGGTTTGGTTCAGTTCATGGTTAACAATACTGGTTCCACATAGTGAAATTTCCCCCTGAAGCCTGAATAGCTTTAAAGAGTACCTGGGTGTCTAAACTGATCTTAGACTAAGCCCCCAGGGTTACACAGCATGAGGCCAAACAGAGCTTCATCTCACATCTTCACATAAAAGTGAGACATTTAGTACCTTTGACAGAAGTTAAACACATGGAAAGAACAATAGAGTAAGCAAGGAGGAGTTCAGAGAGAGCTGGCTACTTCACTCTCCATGTAAGGGTAGAAGTGTCCTCACGGGGAGTGAATGCAGGGCAAAGAGCAGATTAACATTTCACTACTTAATTTACTGTGTACTAATTTTTGGTCATAAATAGTCCTTTTCCTGCATAAAAATACATGCCATGCTAAACTATGTTTTAAATAAGTCAAAAGAAGTACTAGATCCTCCTACAGCATCTTGTATTAAGCACCCAAAATACTCTCTAAAATTATAAAATGTAGGTGTAGAGCTTTACTAATATGTTCCATTCAATTGTTATTATGAAAAAGGAAATTATCAACACCTAAAGCACTTTTCATTTGTTTCCCATATTGTTCTTCATTCTCAAAAGTGACTCACTCAAGCAATCTTCACAGCCCACACACATCCACCTTTCTAAAAATAAATAAATAAATAAAGCAAGGGCCCAGATTTGACCTGCTGCCCTTACTCCTATTATTTGTAGTGACACTTTCTTATTTTCGGATTGTGGCTTTTACATTTGAGACTAAAAATAGCAGCCACCCCCAGAGTACCGTTTGCGTAGGGGGAATGTTTTGTACACAAAACTGTCTATGTCCCTTCCTCATATCACTCACTCCGCCTACACCTCTCATCCTCCAAGACTGTTTCCTGTGAAGATTAGCATGACACATAAAGCAGAAGCCCCACTCTTGGTTAATAGTGTTAATATGAGGAAGTTCAGTCAAGCACGTTAGCCTTTGACTGCTTGTTTCACATCGCAAATAACAGGACGGTACTTTACAGCAGTTAGGTCCTGACCTGGAAATAGGTATGCAAGTGAACAATTTATTAATTTCAATAACACTACCTAAATCAAAGGAGTTATACATATAGTTATATGGGAACGTCCTGACCAGATCGTATGAAATTTCCACCAAGCTCTCTACAGCACTCAGTGTTAAATACTTCTGAGGAAGGCACAACAAACTGTCAGATGGAAAATTGAAAAAACTATTTTCCCTGAAAGCAAGATTTCCATTGCTGGATACTTCTTTCATGCTCTGAAGCATTTGTGTATCTCTGAAAAAAAATATTCCACCTAATATTATGGCATTTGTTTTCAGCCTTATGGATTCTGAACACTGACTCCTGCTGCACTAATGACCTCAGTGATAACTTGAGGCAGGTACAAGCACATGAATTTAAGAGCACATAATAATAATTTGGTGTGGCACCTGCTCTGCATTATTTGCCCATGCACACCATCCTCGTGACTAATCATCTCCATTGCCTGCTTTATAACTCTCTTTATATCTTGAATTCTTTAGAAATGAGTAAAACAACAAAGAACATACCAGTTGAAGCCATTCCCTTGACTGTGGCACTGCATTTTTCCAGTTTTTTATGCATCCAAGGATCTAGGTAATTTTTCTGACTGAGGTGCCATTTCCCATAGTCAACCTAGGGTTACACCTGAAGATAGTTACTAAGAGATGACAATGACTATAGAAACTACTGGGATAAATTAATAGTTTTTACATTATTTCTTCCCTTGTGAAAGCCTGAATATTTCTTTGGCCATTGCATAGCCCATTCATCTCAACGAGTTGGGTTCTTCCACAGTTCTCCCCAGCACTCAGAATCCTGTTTAATCTAAATTACATGTTTTTGCCATTTTATCTAACATTTCTTTTCCTAAGCTGCCACAAAAGAGAAAGATCCTGACCCATCTGAGCTGTGCTTAGTGCAGTACTGCATCAGGAGGCACTAACAGGACCTTGCCTACTCCCCTTTATGATCTCCAGCACACCTGAAATGTAGGAGCATTCTGCTGTGCAGTAGAGGAAGCATCTCCTACCATCACGAGGCATTGGCCAAGCACCTCAGAAAGGTTATCCATGAAAGAAGAATCCCATTACAGCTCTTCTGATCCACCAGAGATCAGGTAAGGAGATACTTCAGAAACAGCTCATTGCTTCTAGTCTGATACCACTCACTGGTATTAGAAAAAAAGTTGGGTTTTGGTTGGTTTTTTTTCCCCAGTATCTTAGGTCATACGTGAAATATGATTCAGGGGAAGTTCACAGCAAGATAACAAGGACTGATTTATTGGGGGAATGCAATGTTTCATTATCACTCTGAGATTATTTTTTTTCCCTTTCATTCTGTCTCTTAAAAAAATAAACCAATCCCTGTCACACTGTTACTCATTTTGTTGGAGGACAAAGAGTTTGCATTTTCTTTTTAACCTGCTCCTATCTTCTGTAACATCATGTGTGTCATTCTTTGGTCCCTAAGAAATGTGAATTCCTGTGAATGTCACTTCTAGTAAGGAAGAATGAGAACTGTTTTTTCAGTATCTGTTTAAGATTTTTAGCCATGTCTCTTGTTGTGAAGGATATGGGTTACCAGAAGGCATAAAACTGGCATATTTCACTCTTGAGAAAAATTATGCAACATGACTAATTTTCTAATAAGAGCTCGTACTGTCAGCTCAAAATAAGTGCTATTTTGAAAAAGAGCATCTGATCTGTATATCAAAGTGTCCATGTGTGTCATACATAAGAATAAACACTGCCCTTGCACATTAAACAGCACTTTTTCTGGCAGTGGAAACAGGACCCACTCTGTTTCTAAAGCTGTTCATTTTGAATTTTTCAGATATAAAGGCTCTCAGCTGGAGTTTCAGCAGCTGGCAGCTCTTGTCACTACACACAGGCCATAATGGGAACCTCCTGCTCTCTGTGTATGTTGGTAATGGCTAAGCCTGGTACAGTTACTTCTCCCTAACCTTGCTAGCTCTGTATCCTCACATTCCTCAATGTTCATGGAGAGTTCAGTTCCCCAGGAACAGCAGCGTATCAATATATAAATACATGGATTTATCTAGCTGGGCCTTGAAGCAGTATTACTGAATGCTGTGTGTGAACAAATAATACCTGCTATAATCATACTGGTACTGTACAATGCTTTTTAGCTTAAGACCATGATTTCAGCTACATAACTAGATCAGGAACTGAGCTGGCAAGAATCACAATTAGTAATAAGATAAGGGTTTAAAGGTCAGGTTGACAAGGGCTATGGTGTAGGAGGCTTTACTAAAGTTGGGGGTTGTGCCAATATGACATCCCTATCTAATTTTTCAGCTTACAGAAGTCTGGATGTTAAGAATAACTCTAAGATTTTTGTTGGGAAAAAGTTTAGGCCAGCAGGGGATGATGAAGAAAGATCACTGCTGGACTGAGAAGAAACCCTTGCTACATTTAGGGCCAGTGCCAAGAGAAGCACAACACCAGTGCAAATCCTTCCTTAGCTTTAGCACAGTGAGCTCTTCCAGCCTCATAAAACCAAAGCGAGTACAACCATCATCAAACCTTGCAACCCTTGCCAGATCCAGAACTAAATAAAATTCATTGACCTTGCTTGCCTGTGCCCACTTCCATCACCTAAACTTTAAACCAAACTCTGTTCCAGCAGACCCAGCCAGGCTCAGAACCATACCTGGTTTAGGTTGTCAGTCTGTATGGCAAATTTAACCTCAAGACATGTTTTTGTCCCATCCAGAATTATAACCACCCTTGTGATCCAAAAACCAATCTAAGTTAGTCCTAAATTTAATCTTACTGGTTCCTGCCAGTCCCAGATCCCAATGTTTAGTAGAGTTGATATAACAGGCTTTGCAAGGTGTCTGAAAGAAGTTAAGCTAGTTAGGTGTTAAACTCACAGTTCTGAGCAGTAGAGACCAAGGACTTCAGCTTATGGCTGTCTCCAGCAGAAATCTTGCTGGCATCAACATAGGCCACATCAGTAATTCCAGATCTGGGGCTGGAAAAGGTCATTAGATTCTAACAGGCTGAAGAGTCTACAGCTGCTGAAGTATCTCTTCTGCCAAAAGCAGGCACCAAAGCAGTCATGAGTCTGTATGTTTCTGGCCATGAACATTAAAGGCCTCTTCTGTGGTATTTGGTATACACACTTATATAAATAAACTTCATGGTGAGACAACCTAGGAATAAAATCTCAGTGACAGAATACTTCTTTTTAATAGTTACAATATTATTTTTAAATTACTTCAAAAAATACAAAGGTTATTAAGTCCAGGCCTCAAAAGCTGGGAAACATAAATGAAACTTAATTAATTAAATTCATTAAGTGCAGGCATGCAAATGTATTACAATTCAGCCTTTAATTGCATGACAACATAGTGGTTTTGATTGCGTTATTGAATGCATTGCGTGAATATTTCTCCTCAGTATGAGAAGAAAGGTACCTGGGCTGGGTAGTTAATAATTGTATAATTAGTGGGGTCCTTACCTTGGATGCTGAAAAATTGTAAAATGTCTAGTGTATCGGGAAAATTATTCCAGAAAGGAAAAATAAAAACATCCCTATTAAAGAAAATAGAGAATTTGAACATGCAAAACACTGTGCTCACTTATGTTAAAAACATGTTTTAAAATGTTGCAAATCATTAAACCAAAATGATGGTCACCTGACACACAGTATTTCCAGATCAGAGAGCTTAGCTGTAGGTCGAAGTTAACATCACTGCCTGAATTCATGAGTGCTATGAAGATCATTCATTTTAATTGGTGAATCCAGATTAATTTCAGTATCATGAGGACAAGAGTGCCTGCAAAGAGATACATCAATACTGAGCTGGATATATTAAAGAAAGAGTTTGCAGGAGGACCATTGGAAGAAATACTGACAAAGTAGACACACTCACCTTGCGGGGAAAACTAGCACATAAGAAAAGAATTTTTAAAACCCACCTACGTGCCTATGTGCAGGTATTCTGATATTTAAAATAACACAAACCAAACAAAAAAAAGAAAACCCAAACATAAAACTATTCCAGGAAACATGTAAAGAACATAAGAAACCTAGACGTCGAAGTTAGCAACCAGTCACTCAAGCTCAACCAGAAAAAAAATCTAAAGTAAAAATAAAGCGTTGAGACGATCTGCATGCTTAAAATAAGATGGGCTCATTTTTCAGTGCTGAATTAGGACGTGAATGAGGACACAATGGAAATAACAGAAGCTATTGCATTTTTACACCATTGTGACATCAGCACATACCCTGATGAAACGCTTCAGTGCCCAGCACTTGTCGCTTGCTGTGCCTCACTGAACCCTTGTCCAGGTCAATACACTCATGAAATCACAAGCACTCTTGGTCACGATTTTTCCGAGGTAATTTTCTTTGCAAAAGATCAAATAAGCACTTCAGTCGTACATGTGAACATGCTTCACCTGAAATACCTATACGAACAAGACCAGAAGCTACTATGTCTGACTTAAATGAGATTTAACTTCTCTGCTTCCTTGTGAGGACAACAATACATTCATTGTCCCTACTCTTCAAAGTGATTGCTATAAGGACTAATTAATGTGTGCTATATAATTCTGCTAAGACTGAGTAAATTTCTTAATAAAACTGAATTCCCGAGGGGTTTATGACTATTATTTGCTCACTCAGGACTTCATTAAATAATAACAAAAAGCTACAGAACATGTATGATATTAAACTAGGCTTCATGGAAGGACAGGGTCTACAAAGTACACCTTTGAGCGTGGAATTTGATCACTTGGGAGTGTATTACTTTCTATTTATAACAAAGCAAAACAAACTGATAATTCCATAATTATTAAATGAGTATCAGTGAGAAAATACACATTTTATGTTTAGTTAGTGTGATGAAATATGTTCTAGACCTAGACAGCTTCTTCATCCTTCCAGTCTACGGTAATGATGAGAGTTGTGTAGAGTCCACGGAAAATTCTTCACTATAAATCTCACAGGAGCGACTCTGTGGCCTCGTACACAAAATACTCTTGCAATTCTGACACGTCAGAGCATTCTTGGGCAAAAAAGCAATTTAGTATAGGGAAAATGTATCAGTGTTGTCCTTAACTGGAGTAAGTAGAGCTGCTTTAGTCCTACCTAATGCACAGCTTTGATAGTTCTGACGCAGAGATAACTTTCTGCTGGAAATAATTTTCAGCAGCAATCCTACCCTAATATGTTCAAGCAGAAGGCATAAAGCCTAAGGTTCTTGAAATCTGTTTCAAAACACACTGAGTTGACTTTAAACTGAAAAATCAATATGGCTGACAAGCAAATCCTGTAATTCTTTGTTGTTGTAGTAGTAGTAGTAGTAGTTGCTGTTGTTGTTGTGTAGTAAACCCCGAAGAACTTAATTTATAAACTTGGACATCATTATTCTACAATCAAAAAAAAATGGTTCCTGTGTCAAGGAGTTTCATGTGCATGAAACACAGCAGGAGGAAATATAAGAAAATTATGAGGTTATTTGGTGCAACAGTGTTATCATGGCAGCATATTGACTGGTCTGTGCCTTGGGGGGAGGGAGCACAGAAAAGGAAGGTTAATGACAAACCAGCAGGAAGATGATGATGTATCTTGGTAAGCAACTACAAGATGCATAAAAGGGCAGACTAGACAAAAGCCACTGAGAAATCTAATGAGTAGGCGAAGGAGGCATCACAGGTCAGTTGAAAGCAAGAGTTAGTTACTCATTTTTCCCTGTCTTTAACTTGTTATGTGACTTCAAACAAAGCACACAGGTCAGGATTTCCAGAAGCAGCTTCAGTGACTCAGTTTTTCAGATGTCTAGTTTGAGACCTTTTAGAAGGACCTGACTTTAAGAAAGCAGGCCTCTCACCTGTTTTGGAAAATCAGGTCTCTTTAGGTGGTTTACGTTGGACACAACAAACTCAGCTACTCCCCCAAAAATCTCAAGGTACTTCTGATATTCTTGGCCTATATAACACTTAAGTATTCTTATCCTTAAAAAAAGGAAACAAAAATGCTTACCTGAGTTACCTCTTTCACTGCTGTAGTTACTGAATGCATGTGTGGAGTGACGGATGAAAGGCTACTAGAAAGTGAACAATTATGAATGCGCACTAACCAGTGATTGCAAAAGGCTGGTATACATCTCTGAACAGTTACACTGGAAAAGGTAAGTAATATGGTAAGATTACACTATATAAATATATAGGCCAATACAGCCAGTGGCAGCTAGACTATCTGGGATAAATGGAAGTGAGTCCCAAGACCACATGTAGTAAACTTACTAGCTGTATCTGAGATTTTGAATCCGTTTATCTCAAAGTAAAACATATTATTTCCCAGGGAATCAGAGAATAGAACTGCAATTCTCCATTCACATCAGGAGACCAATTTGAGAGAAGATTTGGGTTTTATAGAACATTTATCCTAGGGAGACAGTGCCATGTGAACATCAAAGAAACTATTTTCTATGCTATTTCTGTGACCTGCTTTTAAACTAAATGCTGGAGAAGATTGCTGCTTATTAGTTATGTTTCTCATATGAGTAATTATAGGCTAATCATGCAAATTTACAACATTACCAAAGCAATCATAGCTAAATTATAAGCAAATTCTGTTATATTAATGATTACGACTCAGAAGAATTCCACCATCTCTTCTGCTGCAAGAGCAGTTTACGAAGTCTGACAACTAAGCATCCTGTAATCTGCCCATGAACTCCAGACCTCAAAGGTGCCTCTGCTGCCATGTCCACATGATGCACAGACTAAGTCCCCAATCCATCAGTGAGATCTCTGGCTCATGAAGAATCCATCCCAAATAACTGATACCTAGCAGAACAACTCCCATCACGCTGCAGATCTCATTACGTACAAGAGATTACTGCCACCCCACAGGTTCCCTGTGATGTGACTCTGTGCTGTGCATTAAAAGAACAAGCAACTTTTGGGGCTGGAATAATTGCTTCACTTCGTTGAACTCCATATGGAATTTTGCTACCACATTTTATAAAATTTGTACAAAACGCATTTTCATTTCAATAAACACACCACTTCAACTAATCTTCTTTACAAGCATTGAGGAATGCATTTTCACAATAAGCAGTGCTTATAGGAAAAGACTGACACAAAAGGGCATGAAGAATTAAAAAGACAGTTGACCACACTCCATGAACTTGTTGCTCCTCTCTCTCAGGAATTTCCTCAGCTTGCACCTGGCATGACATTTACTGGAATTACCTTATAGAGAGCGAGGAGATGATGCACCAAATGACTGACTGACTCACTCATACCCACCATGACTCAGTAAAAGGTCAGCTTTACACCATTCATAGGCAACATTAAGGCTTCATCCTACCATTAATGAAGTCAACATCAAAAGTCCCATGGACTTCAAAGTGTCAGGGAGGAGGCTTTTACTCTAGGATGTTTAGCAATGTCTCATGAGCTATCCAAACAATGGCTCATTATAATATAATTTTACTGCAAATCTATAGCTGTTAACATTTTGGGCATGGAGCCGTATGTGGTGGAATATAATATGGGTTCTAAAAGATCCTGAAATTCTGCAGAAGCAGGTAGAAAATGACAAAGCAATGAGAAAAAAAAATCTAGTGACTTTCTTTCATGTAGTAGCATATTAAAACAAAGGGATTAGGAGGTTTGGAAAGAAGATTTATTTTTTTCCTTCAGCTATTTCTGCTTCTTTCTGCTGCTTGTGTAACACATTGCATGAATCTATGTGCAGATTTTACTTGCATCCCTGCGGCTGAATTGACTTGATCATTATCTACAAGATGAGACGTCTGTAGTGATTAAGTCTAGCTTCAGGGTCTGAAATCATTAATTAAAATATAGATGAGATAAAGGGAAACACTAGCAATTGCATCACCGTCTCTAGGAACAATGCCTCCGATGCCTTCGTTCTCAGTGCTATGAACTGGGGATTTACCACTCTTATCAAGAGGTTAGGAAGTACTTAGAATGAAATAAAGATTAGAGGAGATCTTTTATCTATCCTGCCATCAGGACAGCAGTTATCGGTGAAAGTTTCCGTGAAAGCGATTAACCCACGCTGAAAAAATCGCCCAACCGGCCTGAAAAGCGTTTCTTGAGGCAACTGCACCACCTGCAGCCCGCACTTGGAGCAGCAGCGGAGCAAGGACGGAGTAGGGACGGAGTAGGGACAGAGTAGTTCCTGCTCTCCCTGCGCTGGGTGTGCGAGGTGAGCAGCACTAGAAGCAGCGGGCTCGGGTTAGGTCTTCATTCTTTCCTGGTCTTAGAAATCATCCTGTCTCCATCTCAGCCATAGCGGACATAACCCACCCCTCTATTACCATACCTTTCTGGGCATTTCCCCCATCCTCTTGCTCTTCTCAGTTGCTCCCCGGCCCTTCACACCTGGTCCCTGCTCCTCTCCATCCTATTCATCCAGTTTGGGAC
>NW_010171363.1:27353-29058 GCF_000695765.1 Mesitornis unicolor
CAGCTGCATCTTGCACCGTCCCACCAGGTGGTTGGAGGTGGGGGCCCATAGGGTACCAACACGCTACTCTCCTCTGTGCTTTTGTGCACTTTGTAGGGTACTTCACAAGGTCCGAAAAGGGTGAGAGTACTCCACTCAGAGTGGGGTACATTTATCAGTTTATTTAGCTAAAAACTGATCACTGTTTGCTGAACCAATAAATAGCAAATTGATGACTGATTAACAGCTGACTTATAATTAGATTAAGTTAGATTAAATAATTACATTAAATACTCTCAGCCCATCAACTGGGCACGCCCACAGTCAGGATAAAATCTTTCTGAGCACAATACAAAAAAGCAACTTTCTTCTCCCAGAACCTGGAAGAGGAAATCAAGCCTTGCTTTAGCCAACTGGCACCATATTCCCAAGCCATCTTTCTTTCCAGTTTTTCTTCACCATGACTGCTTTCAAGCAATCTAAATGCTAGTCTTTGTTTCTTATTGAAATTGTGTCTATCACAAGCTTTCCTGGGATCAGGAGCATGCCTGTGTATAAGTATCTGAGAGAGATGTGATGAAGGGAACAAGTAAACCTGAGAGACTGTTCTCCTTTTTTAAGGAGACCAGTCTTTGACATTTTTTGATGGTAGGGAACCAAACTATTACCACACTCAGGTGCTATCTTCCAGGTACACCCCAGTTGTTGTTCTATTTACGCTCATCCTGGTTGGTGCAGGGCTGGCCAGCTTCTATTTCTTCCTCCAGGCCATGGATGTTTCTTCCTTCTTTCCTTCAGGAAGAACTGAGCAAGGAACGACTCCTTTTGGTTTACAGTTGCTTCCAACAAGCATCCACCCTGTTACATTCAAAGTAGAACTTAAATGTAAAAGCTCTGGAACGAAAAAGGAAAATGTGGTCTGACTGCTTCTATCATGTCATTAAAACAAAAATAAAAAAGGAAGAGATTAAACAGTCACCAAAATAAGGACCTGTTGCCTGGGAAATCATTACCAGTTACCAGAAGAAAGAGATTCCTTGGAAACAACAATTTTAGAAGCCAGAAGGAAGTTGTGCAACTGTCAGTGGCAAAGGCAGCAGTTCTCATAATGCAGCAACAGACTAGAGACGTGGCCTGAGTAATAACATCTCATCAAGATGTGTCTGAAATCCTCGTTATTACAGCCTCTGGTAAGCAGTCAAGCCCTCTGGGCTGCAGACAGCCAAACTGCATAATTACTAGGAAGACTATCACAGGGTATTTTTCTTTTTATAGTGCTTAAATGCCCTTAAAAAGGATTAACAACCCTATGAAGAGTGTAATTATTATTTTCTCTACTTGACAAACCAGGAAAATGAGATATGGAAACTTTAACTGACATATGCAAAATACTCCATGTTATAATTAAAAGATCAGGCTCTTACCTTTGGGGTCAAGCTACTGAATTATACCTTGTGTTTATATATTATGTAAATTAGATTATTTTAAAAGGAAATTTAAAGTTAGTCTTGACTCCTTGATTTTTCTAGTTCTGTCACTGGTCTATTTAACAAAATGCAGAAGACATGTAAATCAAGCCACACCTGCTCCACACTTATGATTGCAGCCTTTAATCAGTTGATGACTGTGAAGCTTTCTGAGTGCCTATGGTGAAAACATTTAACAGAAAACATCACTGCCATTATACATACTTTTATATCACAGAATCACAGAATTGCTCGGTTGG
>NW_010171364.1:0-449 GCF_000695765.1 Mesitornis unicolor
CACCCCCCTCCCTCCCCAGGTGTTGCTGCTTTGCCGTCTCCACCCCCCCATGCCCTTTTTACCCCCCCAGGGAAGGGCAGCAGCCCCAGTTGCTCCCAGTAGGACTGTGCTGAGGGACCCTCTCCCAGCATCACTGGTGAGTCCTTGGGGTGCATCCCACGGGGGTGGGAGAGAGGCCGGGGGGCCTGGTGGCCCCCCAGCCAGGTAGGCAGGGGGAGGGATGGCCAAGGGAGGGTGGTAGCCACCCAAATATCACCCATGGGTGCTGGCTGTGGGTTGAAGCCCCTCAGAGATGCGCCATTGCCTGCCCGCTGTGGACCAGGGGAGTTTTTGCTTTTGTAATTCGGGCTGCAGAGAGGCCAGATGTTTTGAGCCAAAAAATGTGCATTATTGCATTAAGCCGCTTACGGCGGGGTGGGGGAGGGGCTCGGCGCCCCCCGGGAAGCACC
>NW_010171364.1:480-1478 GCF_000695765.1 Mesitornis unicolor
CGGGGAAAGCCACAAAGCCTGAATTACGCCCCTGAAATCGCCTTTGGAAGAGCTGCTGTTATCTGTGGAGATTTATTTTCCTTTTCCAGCTCGCCGGTTCCCTCCGTTCCCCAAGCGGCGGTGGCCAAAGGAGAGGGGAGGTGGCCTGGTGCCACTGGCCCCCTCCCTGGGGTAGCCAGGATGCGCCGTGCGACTCCGCGTGGGATAGTTTGGGATGGTTTTTTTGGTAAAAAAGTACTGCTGTCGCGATGGAGGAGCCCAAAATCCTCCAGTGCCAGTGCCCTTACACTATAGGGGAACGGGTGCTGCCTCGTTGGGGGACCCCCTTGTCCCCAGGGTCCAGCATCCAGGGTGGGTGTGAATTATTTCAGACGTTCAGGAGTTTGTGGGAGATGCTGGAGCTTCTGAATCTGATTTTTTTTTTTCTTTCTTTCCCTTAAATTCTTACTCCGCTTTCTTGGTTTTGTTCTTTCACCTAGGGCATCTTGGGTTTACTTAAAAATGTGCAACTCTCTTGTGCGTTCACAGATTTCTGCTGTAACGGGGCTCCTTCCTTCCCCAGCTGCACCCTGAGCAGAGGCCTTCATGGGGGGGGTGCAAACAGGAGGTGCAGCTCGGAGGACACCCCGCATTTCGGCTCCTCGAGCAGGATCTTCTCAGGATCCATCAGCGAACAGGACGGTGCAAGTGGTGGGTGCTTGGCTCTCGCCAAGGCTTCTCCTTTCCACAGCTCCCTGTGGCCAGGCTCAGTAAAGCTTCTCCTTGGCCGCCATCTTGGCCACCATTTTGGCTGCCATCTTGGCCTTCTCTGTGTCCCATCGGCCGGTTGCGCACCTTTGCCGCGAGAATTGACCGCACGCAGGGCACAACCCCAAAGCAGGAGCTGCACTACGGCTCTCAAATGTGGGCAACGCTTTTGCCCCCGCTCCCCACCCCGTCCCCTCCGTCCCCCTGCCCCTCAGCCCCACTGGTGTGGTGGTGGGTGTCATGGCGGGCTG